>NC_087154.1:2695000-2700000 GCF_035594125.1 Scylla paramamosain | reverse complement strand
CGATGACGCCAAAAGATGATGATAAATAAGAACAACAGCAACAACAACAACAACAACAACAACAACAACAACAACAACGAGGAGGGAAGGAGGAAGGGGAAGAGGAAAAAGACAACAGAATTAAAGGGAAGGATGAAAACTAAAAAAAATAATAACGAAAAACTTGTATATAAAAAAAATTATCCGCCACCACCACCACCACCACCACAAGCAAGTGTTGGCGGTCCTGGTGGCGTTGGTAGTGGCTGGGAGGAGGGGGGAGAGTGCCTGGCCCCCTGTTGCGGTGTTCCCAAGGGTGTAAAGGCTGGCGGGGGAGGGGGGGGCGGCGCACCCTTGACCCCGTTGGCAGGGAGGGAGGAGAAAAGGAAGGTAGTGAGGAAGGAAGGCTGATGACAGAGGAGGGAAGGAAGGAAGGTGGGAACGAAGTAAGGGAGGGAGGAAAAAGAAAGGTAGGAAGGAAGGAAGGAAGAAGGAAGGAAAGGAGAAAAAAAAACTGAAGGAGATCGATGGATGAATGAATGAAGGAAAAATAAAGAAAGAATTCTCTCTCTCTCTCTCTCTCTCTCTCTCTCTCTCTCTCTCTCTCTCTCTCTCTCTCTCTCTCTCTCTCTATTGTCTCCGACCCCCCTTCTCTCTCTCTCTCTCTCTCTCTCTCTCTCTCTCTCTCTCTCTCTCTCTCTCTCTCTCTCTCTCTCTCTCTCATCTGATAACGCTCCTCGTATCTCCATCATTCTCCTCTCCACTCTCCCTCGCTTCTTCCCTCAACCTCTTACACCTCTCTCTCTCTCTCTCTCTCTCTCTCTCTCTCTCTCTCTCTCTCTCTCTCTCTCTCTCTCTCTCTCTCTCTCTCTCTCTCAGTGTGTGTGTGTGTAGCTCTGTCAAAACCATTACTAATCTGAAGGAAACATGAACACTATTACGTAATATCCTTCAAAACACACACACACACACACACATACACACAGTCCCAGTCTCTCCCATCACCTTGGCAGTGTGGTTGCTATGGAAATGGTTCTATAGTTACACAAGTTATCAGGTCCTTCACTTCACCCTCTACCAAGGCGCTGCATCTTCGTAAACACAACCAAGGCATCAAAAATTTGGATATCACGAATTACTACTATTTACAAAATTAAACACAGGAGGGAAGATGCAAGAAGCCATCAGGTCTACATGTGGCAGTCCCTGTATAAATAAAATATGCTTACTTGTTTCAATCTGTCATCCTTGTCCATAAATTTGTATATTCATTTAAAGTTTTCTATTGACTTGTAATTAACAAAGAGATACTTGAGTCTGTTCCATTCATCTACCACTACTTTGAGAACCCATTTCCTTCAAGCTTTTTGTTTTTAATTTAACTTTATCAAGCTTGAATTCATTATTTCTTGTCCTATCCTGGTTAATGTGTCTGTCCCATTCACCCACCTTTCTATTCTGAGAACTAATTTCCTCTTTTTTCATTTTAACTTTATGCAATCTAATGATGTTTTTCCTTCGCGTCCGCCCCGTACTGGCCTGCTGTGTGTGAATGAGGCGGCACGTGACGGAGTGTGACGCGAGGCGGGTTGTGACGTGTGTGCTCGATGTCTGCCTGGCGTCACGAGAGATGTGTCACGCCGCTCTGGCGTCCAACACATGTCATGCTACACACACACACACACACACACACACACACACACACACACACACACAATTGGCAGTGATCCGCCCAGCCACCGAGGCCGTGAACCGCAACTTGGCACGGCGCTGGCATGACACTCCGTGCACGCGTCCCCGCCCTGCCTCGTGCTGGTGGTGCTGGTAGTGAATAGGGGGAGGAGGGGGGAAGACACCTGGCGGGCACCTGGCGCACTCCAAGGCGTGACCGTGGCGCTGTCCGAGCACTGTTCTCACAAAAACTGGCATCACCGTAGCCTTCACTGCTGGATGCCGCGTGCCTCATGCTCCCCGGATGCCCGCGTGCCCGCCGTGCCACTCTTCCACCACCTCGCCCGTCACTCTCACCCTTGTCACCTTGACACTGCAGTCACCTCAAGTCACGCTACCTGTCACCAATGTCACTCTTACTCCAAGTCACCCCGCCTGTCAACCTGTCCCTCTCACCACCGTCACTCTGTCACCCTCATTACCACCACCCCGCATCACGCTGCCCTCACCCCGTCATGTTGAGGGACACAAGGGTACACACACACACACACACACACACACACACACACACACACACACACACACACACACACACACACACACACGCGTCACGTAGGGTGAAAGGGTCTCCTCTTGCTTGTTGAGAAGAGGAGGAGGAGGAGGAGGAGGAGGAGGAGGAGGAGGAGGAGGAGGAGGAGGAGGAGGAGGAGGAGGAGGAGGAGGAGGAGGAGGAGGAGGAGGCTGACAGGTGAGGGGGAGGGGCGAGAGGAAGGGTTATCATGGCCATCTGCCTCGCCCGGACACCGCCTGTCGTGCATGACTGATTTAACACTGCATACCCCTCCCCTCCCCCAAGCCTCACCCTCCCCTCACTCCTCCCCCCTCAAAAGCAGGGCCAGGGGTGCCTCAGGGTCGCGCGGGGAGCTGCAGCCCTCGGCAGTCACACCCTGGCGGCCGTAAGGGTGTTAATTAACCGTGCTTGGAGAGACTCGCTGACCTCTATGTCCGGGGCACCACCACCACCACCACCACCACCACCACTTCCACCACCACCACCACTCCTGTCAGTCTTGTATCATTTCTTTGTGCTTGCTGGAGAGGGAGAGAAGAGGGAGGGGAGGGAGGGGAGGAAGAGTAGAGGGGGTGAGAAGGGAGGAGAACGAAGAAAGAGGAGTTGGGGGAACGAGAATGGGTGTGTTTCTCTCTCTCTCTCTCTCTCTCTCTCTCTCTCTCTCTCTCTCTCTCTCTCTCTCTCTCTCTCTCTCATACTTGAAATCTCACTTGCATCCCACTCCCTCTCTCCTCCCTCACTTGTGTCCTTATCTCCATCCCCTCCTCCTTCATCTCCACTCCCTGTCTCCTCATTTCCACTCCCTCATCTCCTCTTCCTCTCCCTCACTCTCCCTGCACGACTCTAAACTGTTGTCTAAAGTAAGGAAACAAAACATTACTCCTCCTCCTCCTCCTCCTCCTCCTCCTCCTCCTCTTCTTCCTTCTCCAGTGACATTCCTAAATAACCTTGGAATGCACATTGACTCCGCGGCTGACGAGAGAGAGAGAGAGAGAGAGAGAGAGAGAGAGAGAGAGAGAGAGAGAGAGAGAGAGAGAGAGAGAGAGAGAGAGAGAGAGAGAGAGAGGCATAGTTATGGGTGAGATTAACACTGAGAGGCGTCTGCGGTGCTATCACTGGCGAGGGTGGTGCGCCTGATAACGCTAGAGGAGGAGGAGGAGGAGGAGGAGGAATATAGGGCGGGAGGAAGTGAAGTACAGGGAATTATGTCTAACAGAGGACACGGGAGGGTGGAGGCAGGCGGGAGGAAAGAAGGAAAAGAGGACGGGAAGAGAGCAGGAGGAAGAAGAGAAGGGAGGGCCGGAAGACGAGTTATAGACGGGAGGACGGAGGGAGAGTGGGTGGAAAGGAAATTGGAGGGAGAGGGAGGGAGGGAGGGAAGGGACGGGAAGTGAGACGGGAAGAGCTTTGAAGGGAACAGAACGAGAAAGAGTAGGAGTAAGAGAAGAGGAGGAGGAGGAGGAGGAGGAGGAGGAGGAGGAGGAGGAGGAGGAGGAGGACGCCAGCAACAACAACAACAACAACAACAACAACAACAACAACAACAACAACAACAACAACAGCAACAACAGCAACAAAAGGAGGAGGAACAAGAACAAGAAAAGAACAAGAAGCAGAGGAGGAGGAGGAGGAGGAGCAGGAATATCATGCACATTAAGTCCCTGTCTTGCCCCTAACTCCACCTCACGGCGCCTCCTCATCTCTCCTCTCATCGTCAACATCAGGTCCCTCCGCCACGTCTTTCCTCTAAGCTTCTCCCTTACGCCCTTCCCCTCACCGCTTCCTTCACGCCCATCCCTTCACCGCCTCCTTTACATTCTTCCCTGCGCAAGTAACGGCCTCACGATATCTATCTTTGACTTACAACGCCGCCCAGTCTTATATGTTGAAGCAGAGGAGGAGATGACTTGCACTAATACACAACAAAAAACTATTACTTCTACAATAATGTTTTTAGGGAATGGCATTATGAGTATATATCTTATGCATTTTATTTATTTATTTACTTGGCTCTTGGTCTATCTCCCTCATAAATAAATAAATAAATAAATAAATAAATAAATAAATAAATAAATAAGGGTTTATTGGTCTGGTAACGACTAGTGTTCTTAAACGCTTCAGAATTTAATTAACAATACTTTCAAAGACCGATTAGTTGAGTTCTCATTAAAATTCTGTCTCACTGATGGTGCATGATTTTTGTTAAATCATCACTGGACTCATGAAGATATAACTGATGGTGCATGATCATTGTTAAACCATCACTGGAATCATGAGAACAACTGAAGGAGCGTGATCAGAGTTAAACCATCACTAGAATCATGAAAACAACTGATGGTGCATGATCTTTGTTAAACCATCACTAGAATCATGAAAACTGAAATTGCATGATCAGTTAAACCACCACTGGAATTATGAAAACAACTTAAAGTGCATGATCAATTAAACCATCACTGGAATCATGAAAACAACTGATGGTGCATGCTCTTTGTTAAACCATCACTAGAATCATGAAAACTGAAATTGCATAATCAGTTAAACCACCACTGGAATTATGAAAACAACTTAAAGTGCATGATCAATTAAACCATCACTGGAATCATGAAAACAACTGAAGGATCGCGATTATTGTTAAACCAACACTAAAACCATGAAAACAATTGAAGGTGCATGATCAGTTAAACCATCACTGGAATCATGAAAACAACTGAAGGAGCGCGATCATTGCTAAACCAACACTAGAATCACGAAAACATAGGTAATAGTGCATGAAATTTGT
>NC_087154.1:2687500-2692500 GCF_035594125.1 Scylla paramamosain | reverse complement strand
GCAGTGTAACATGAGTGGCATTACGTGGAAGGCATCACGACCTGTGCCTTCCCTCCCCCACCCCAGGACATTATCACCTGTCATATTTCTCCCTCCCCCATCCACCAACCCCAGGACCTCATTGGCACAGGAAGGGCATCACCACCTACCCTCCCTTCCCTTCCCCCTCCTCCTCCTCCTCCTCCTCCCCTCTCTTCGTTTTCCCCTCCCGTCAAGGTGCAAAATCAGAACATTACCATGAGTCCCTTCCCTTCCCTCACCTCCTCCCCTCTCTTCCCCGTCCCAAGGTGCAGCGGCAGGGCGTTTACCACCTCTCCACCTCCCCCTCCTTCTTCATTCTCCTTCCCTCCCCGCCATCTCAGTCACTGTTGGGAGATGAAGTAGACGGGGCTTGGGCGGGGCTGGGGCGGGACTGGAGTGGGGCTGGGACGGGGCGAGGCAGGCGACACCTACCCGCCCACCATAACGACTTCCTTAAGTGATAAGCTAATGAATATAAAATGGCTGCCGAGAGACTGACTGACTCACTGACTGACTGACTGACTGACATATTGAAACCCTCGTCATATTAAACACTATTTGCCCGCAGAGTCATGTCAGCGGTAGTGGTGGCAGTAGTAGTAGTAGTAGTAGTAGTAGTAGTAGTAGTAGTAGTAGTAGTAGTAGTAGTAGTAGTAGTAGTAGTAGTAGTGAACTTACCTATTCGTATCAATCATCCCTATCCATAAATTTATCATAGGCACCCATATCAATAATCATTAAATATTCAGTAAAGACAACACAACCCTTTGCCTCTGCCTCTTCCCACCTCATCATCATGGTCGTCGCCGCCGCCGCCGCCGCCGCCAACCGTTACCAGCCTAGCATCAAGCAGGGGTTTTCACGAGCATTTCCGTAAGCGTGGCCTGACTGCTTGACAAATCCTGGCTCACGGAAATACCTTCTCGCGTGACTTAAGGCGTCCACGTGGCACAGGAATACTTCAGTGCCTGTTCATGTTATACCGTCACAAAAATATACGTGTGATGATCTATTCCAGTATTTTTTTTTTTTATGTAGAAAGGATATAAAGGGATCCATCTCAAGTTTACGTGATAGTTAAGTGAGTGTTAAGTTTGTCTTTTTTTATTATATGCAATAAGGTCACTGGCCAAGGGTAACAATATTAAGGGTGGGGGGAAAGAAGCCACTTAATTGCTGGTTACCAAAAGACTGCCGAACACACGTGGTTTATGTTAAGCTGATTTACATATTTTTAAATCACTCAAGGGTTTGTAAAGTGGTAAGTCGTTGGTAATTAATTAAAAGGGATCATGATGGAGAAAAAATAAAAAAAAATAAAAGGAAATGAAAAAGAATTGAACATATGCTCAAAATGATGAGTAAATTTTAAAACAATAATCCGGGTAAAGCTTATTCACTATTTTTTTTTAACCATTTATCGATTTATAAAGAAGTTAATAAACGTAAAGGAAATGAGAGAAAACTCCAAACAAATCAAAACGATACAGGCTTTTTTGTAAGAGGGACAAAATTCAAGAGATTCACACACACACACACACACACACACACACACACACACACACACACACACACACACACACACACACACACACACCCCTCGCCCCCTCCTTCTCTCTCTAACTCCCACAATTCCCTCCCCACCTCCCAATTTTCTTCCCCTCCCTCCCTCCCTCTCCAGGTCTCCTCCCACTTCCTCGCATCCTCCCTCCCTCTCTAACTCCCACAATTCCTAACCCCCTCCCTCCTCGCCCCATCCCTCCATCACCAGCTCCCACACTTCCTCCCCTCCCTCCTTCCTCATTAACGGGACAATTACAAGCCAAATATTCTGATTGAAAAGTGCCAATAATCACACAACACACCTGCCATTAGTTGTGATTCATTACCGCCACGTGAGACCAGGTAACCTAAGCGACAGGTGACTCAGTGCAGAGGTGAGTCACGTGACATAGATGACTCAAGTACTCCATCGCCGACCTACACCTGCCCTACCCTCACCTGTTCACCTGGGCACGGCAGCAGTCACGCACGAACGCGCACACACCCATCCACTGCCTGTTTCTCTCTCTCTCTCTCTCTCTCTCTCTCTCTCTCTCTCTCTCTCTGGTATATCTGCCGTTGGTAATTAATTAAAAGGGATTATGATGGAGAAAAAAATAAATAAAAAAATCAAACGCCATTAACCAGATTACGTTGAAAAGAAGCAGAACATAATCGTAAAAATCAGGAATAAAATAAAGAAAAGAGAATAATGAAATAATAAAGTAAAGTGGAGAATTAAAGAGACTGAAGACGAGACAGAGAGAGAGAGAGAGAGAGAGAGAGAGAGAGAGAGAGAGAGAGAGAGAGAGAGAGAGAGAGAGAGAGAGAGAGAGAGAGAGAGAGAGAGAGAGAGACTCGAGGGAGGAAGAAAAATGGAGGAACAAAGAAAGGAAGGTTTTCGGAGAGAGAAAGAGGAGAATGGAAACTAAGAGGAAGAAGAGAGAAAGGAGAGGAAAGAAGAGAAGAGAAGAAGAGAAGAGGAGAGAAGAGGAGAGAAGAGGAGAGAAGAAGAGAGGAGAAGAGAAGAAGAGAGCAAGGAAAGGAAATGTTAAGCTGGGAATGAACTAGAGAAAGAGAGAGAGAGAGAGAGAGAGAGAGAGAGAGAGAGAGAGAGAGAGAGAGAGAGAGAGAGAGAGAGAGAGAGAGAGAGAGAGAGGGGAATAGAGCTCTTGTAACTTAAAAAAATGAGGTTTAATTTGGAACTCCTTAAATTTGGCCCCGAAATTCTCTCTCTCTCTCTCTCTCTCTCTCTCTCTCTCTCTCTCTCTCTCTCTCTCTCTCTCTCTCTGTCTTTACCTGCGCGGGACACACGGATCGATCTTGCTGAAGAGCGCTGCCTGATCAAACTACTACCACCACCACCACCACCACCACCACCACCACCACCACCACCACTACCACCACAACAACAACAACAACAACAAATGTAGCTACAAATCCTAAAAAAAGGTTATGATGATGATGATGTTTTTTTTTTGCATTGGTAATAGTAATGATCTTGAAAATGTTGTTGTCATTATTGTTGTTGGTGTTATTGGTAGTAGTATTAGTAGTAGTAGTAGTAGTAGTAGTTTTTAAGTGTCAAGGAACCTAGAGAGAGAGAGAGAGAGAGAGAGAGAGAGAGAGAGAGAGAGAGAGAGAGAGAGAGAGAGAGAGAGAGAGAGAGAGAGAGAGAGAGAGAGAGCGTTGGGTGGGAGGGAGGGGGACATTGGGAAAGGCCGCTCAATTTTCCGCCCCCCAAAAAGTTAATAATAGAAAGAGCTCCGAAATATAAAGTTTACCAATCAAGTAGTAGTAGTAGTAGTAGTAGTAGTAGTAGTAGTAGTAGTAGTGGTAGTAGTAGTAGTAACAGTATTAATGACTTCAAAAACAGCAAGAGCAACATCACAGTAGTAGTAGTAGTAGTAGTAGTAGTAGTAGTAGTAATAACAAAAAGAGCAGGAGGAACAGCAGTAAGAGCCTCAAAAGTAATGATAAGCAGCTACAGTACCGTGACACATGATAGCGTGTGTGTGTGTGTGTGTGTGTGTGGCGGCAACACCACACGACACCACACAACACCCGTCAGGCCGCGCACCACCACCATCACCACCACAGCACAGTGGAGTACATACCTGCGGGGGAGAAAACGACAGGTATTAATTAACATGTAAAACAGCCAGTACCAGTCAAGAAAGTGTACAGTGAAATAGTGCAAAGTTGTACACAATAGTATTAACTTATGCATCTCTCTCTCTCTCTCTCTCTCTCTCTCTCTCTCTCTCTCTCTCTCTCTCTCTCTCTCTCACGAATACATAACAAATTAAATATCAATAGTAAAAAAAAAGAAATCATATCCAACACTGAATAAACATAAATTACGTAATAATAATAATAATAATAATAATAATAATAATAATAATAATAATAATAATAATAATAATAATAATAACAACAACAACAACAATACAGCGTTAAGAAACACAGAATGCATAACAAAAAAGTGTTGCTGCAGATGGCGACTCTTTCAAGGAGATCGGATGGCTGGCTGGCTGGCTGGCTGGCTGGCTGGCTGGCTGACTGGCTGGCTGTTCTCATGACTGGCTGACTGGATGTTTCAATTGTTGGAGGACTGGCAGAGTTGATAATTGCATTTTTTTCTTTTTTTTTTTTATGTAGAAAGGACACTGGCCAAGGGCAACAAAAATCATGGGTGAATGGCTGAATGGCTGACTTAAGACGGTGTATGGCTGAATGACTGGCTGGCTGACTGGGAGGGTGACTGGCAGAATGCGATGTTGGCTGTTTGGTTGGGAGGTAGGGAGAGTGTATGGCTGTGTGGCTGGGAGCGTGGCTGGGAGGGAGGGTTGAGATTTGGGTGGCTAGGAGATTGGGAAGCTGGTTGTATGACTGGCTGGAAAGGTGGGAGGGCGGCGGGGAGGGTTGGAGGGTGTATGGCTGGGAGGCTGGCTGGCTGCATGTCTTGTGGGGCGCTTCCGGGGGTGTGTACTGGGGTGACGGCAGCTGTTTTTATCAATAGCATTCCTGTCCTTGTTGCATCACGCTACACGAGGCGGGCGGGTGGCAGGCTGACCACGACCATGCAGCCACCGCCACCACCACCACCACACCGTCACGACCACGGTAACTTCCACGCCTTGCATCAGTGGTTCTTCCAGCCCCGTCCAGCCACACCTAGCTCAGTTCTTCCCGCCCCGCCTCCTTCTGTACTTCCTTTCCCTCCCTGTTGCTTTTCAAATCCCTGCCATGTTTTTCTGTTCTTTTGTTACCCCTCCTTCCCCACAGCCTCCCAGCCTCTCCTCAGTTCCTCCACACCCTCCCCCCAACACAAACACGCACTCACACACTCCTTGCAATATCATCAAAGCCACGCTGGTTTCGCTGCCCCTCCCTCATTTCCTCCCCCTTGAGCGAACCATTTAACATCGAGACCC
>NC_087154.1:2665000-2670000 GCF_035594125.1 Scylla paramamosain | reverse complement strand
AGAGAGGTGTGGGGGGAGTTCGGGTTATTTATTTGCAGTGTGTGTGTGTGTGTGTGTGTGTGTGTGTGTGTGTGTGTGTGTGTGTGTGTGTGTGTGTGTGTGTGTGTGTGTGTGTGTGTGTGTGTGTGTGTGTGTGTGTGAATCCCACGGTCAAAGCATCCCACTCACTCTCTTTCCTCGTATGAGAGAGAGAGAGAGAGAGAGAGAGAGAGAGAGAGAGAGAGAGAGAGAGAGAGAGAGAGAGAGAAACAGGTAAGAGAGAGGAAGTTGGGGGTGGAGATGAGGGGAGAGGAGGAGAGGAGGAGGAGACGGGAGAATAATTAGGAGTTGCAGGTAAAGAGGAGGAGGAGGAGGAGGAGGAGGAGGAGGAGGAGGAGGAGGAGTGAAGTTGGGAAGAGAGGGAAGTTGGGGTCAGATAAGGCGGGGAAGGAAGGAGTACGAGGGCAAGTGATGGGGGGCTGAGGGGGAGACGAGGGGGGTACAGGTGAGGGGGAGAGAGGGGGAGAGAGAGTGGGGAGAGGGGGAGGGGGACGCACCATAAACATTCGAGCAATGTTCTCCAAACAAATTCTGTCCTTAAATTTCAAGCCAAACTTCCTTGGCCCCTTCATCTTTAAACTCTCTCTCTCTCTCTCTCTCTCTCTCTCTCTCTCTCTCTCTCTCTCTCTCTCTCTCTCAACAACAACAACAACAAGGTAACGAAAGCATCACAACCTCATTGCATCACCACCGCTATCACCACCACCACCATCACTCTCTCTCTCTCTCTCTCTCTCTCTCTCTCTCTCTCTCTCTCTCTCTCTCTCTCTCTCTCTCTCGTACACAGCTACAAACATGAATACCGTAGAGAGAGAGAGAGAGAGAGAGAGAGAGAGAGAGAGAGAGAGAGAGAGAGAGAGAGAGAGAGAGAGAGAGAGAGTAAAGAGAGAAAGAGAGGAAAGTGGGGGGGGGAGTGTCCACGTGCTCCAGTCTCTCTCTCTCTCTCTCTCTCTCTCTCTCTCTCTCTCTCTCTCTCTCTCTCTCTCTCTCTCTCTGGTATAGCAGCTGAGGAGAGGAGGGGGAGGGAAGGGAACTAACACGCGCTGCTCTCTCTCTCTCTCTCTCTCTCTCTCTCTCTCTCTCTCTCTCTCTCTCTCTCTCTCTCCTACAGTACCACTCCCTCCCTCTGCAAAAACTTGGCGTGGGTATGACTGGTTTCCCTCCTCCCCCGCTCCCCTGCATTCTCTCTCTCTCTCTCTCTCTCTCTCTCTCTCTCTCTCTCTCTCTCTCTCTCTCTCTCTCCTTCTAAGTAATCACATTGTGTTCGGTACATTAATTTGCATGAAAAAATTTGGACTGCTTGAGAGAGAGAGAGAGAGAGAGAGAGAGAGAGAGAGAGAGAGAGAGAGAGAGAGAGAGAGAGAGAGAGAGAGAGAGAGAGAGAGAGAGAGAGAGAGAGAGAGAGATACAAGAGTGTGTTAAATGATCAGACGTTAGTGCTAGTGATATGAATAATGATGATCATCACCATTATCATCATCATGAAAGTAGTAGTATAATAAGGAATAGTAGTAGTAGTAGTAGTAGTAGTAGTAGTTAGAACAACAATAATAATAACAATAATAATAATAATAATAATAATAATAATAATAATAATAATAATAATAATAATAATAGTAATAATAATAATAACAATAACAATAACAATAATAATAAGAGCCACCAAATAAAGCAGAATTATTAGCCAGAAAGTGAGTGTGTGTCTGGCGCTCAGGACAGGGACGAAAAACTGCATAAATAAATAAATTAATTAATAGAGAGAAAAAAAAAAGGAAAAAAAAATGTATATTCTCAGCTATGGAAATGCGATGAAGTGAAATTTCTCACCACCACCACCACCACCACCACCACCACCAATAACAGCAACATCATCACAAGGACCATCATAACCACCACTATTACCATTACCACCACCATTACCGCTTGCACTACAACCACCATCACCACTGCCGCCGCCGCCGCCACCACCACCACTACAACCACCACCACCACTACTACAATTACTATCATTACTTCTCGAATTATAACTAACTTTCTTTTCTTTGCTTCACCGCTTACAAAATTATGAACTATTTTTTTTTACTTTCATCATCTTTTCCACACACACACACACACACACACACACACACACACACACACACACACACACACACACACACGGACCTGCAGATCTACAAACATATCAAGTAGAACAGGAATGATGAAAGACAGAGAGAGAGAGAGAGAGAGAGAGAGAGAGAGAGAGAGAGAGAGAGAGAGAGAGAGAGAGAGAGAGAGAGAGAGAGAGAGAGAGAGAGAGAGAGAGAGACTACCCATCACCACCATCACCTATCCAACTTTACTATTACTAACACACACACAGACACATATAGGAGGAAGAGGAGGAGGAGGAGGAGGAGGAGGAGGAGGAGGAGGAGGAGGAGGAGGAGGAGGAGGAGGAGGAGGAGGAGGAGGCCACACCAACACTAACACACCCCCACTTCTTTGCCCACACCAGATCTAGAGGAGGAGGAGGAGGAGGAGGAGGAGGAGGAGGAGGAGGAGGAGGAGGAGGAGGACAAAACGAACGACACATGACTGGAAATGCGAAAGAGTTCATTAAATATAGAAAGGCCGATCGATGCCTGCAGAGACACTACACGAGGAGGGGGAGGAGGAGGAGGAGGAAGAGGAGGAGGAGGAGGAGGAGGAGGAGGAGGAGGAGGAGGAGGAGGAGGAGGAGGAGGAGGAGGAGGAGGAGGAGGAGGAGGAGGAGGAGGAGGAGGGAAGATATTAGAAATGGTAGCGGTAAAGTAGGATGAGAGAGAGAGAGAGAGAGAGAGAGAGAGAGAGAGAGAGAGAGAGAGAGAGAGAGAGAGAGAGAGAGAGAGAGAGAGAGAGAGAGAGAGAGAGAGAGAGAGAAACTATAGAACCAAAAAAAACAATGAAGGAAGAAATGAATTAATGAATGAATGAATGAATGAATGAATGAATGAAGGAAGGAAGGAAGGAAGGAAGGAGAGAAAAATTGAGGACATATCAATGGAACGAGACACGAAAGGAGAGGAGAAAAATAAAGAATGGAAGCAAGAAAAGGATGAAGAACAAACCAAAGGAAAGGAAAAAAAGAAAAAAAAAGAAATGAATGAAAGAAGGAAATAAATGAAGAAATTATATTCTGGAGGAACGAAAGAAAAAAGAAAAAGAAAGAAAGAAAAGAAAGACAGGAGAGAGACGAACACAATTAAATGGACACGAAAAAATAGGAAACGAAGAAGCAGAAATAAAAAAAAAAATGAAATGAAGGAAGGAAGGAAGGAAGGAGACAGGAGAGAAATCAATGAATACGGAAGACTGCAACGAAAAAGAAGCAAAAAAAGGAAGAAATGAAGTAAAGGAAGGAAGTAAAGGAAGGAAAGAAGGAAGGAAGGAAGGAAGGAAGGAAGGAAGGATTGAAGGACTGAAGGAAGGGAGGAAGGCATCCCAACACGCTGCCTGATAAAACAAGGCGAAGAGTTCCACAGACCGAATTTCGTGCACGTAATTAAAAGCAAAATTGAGTGTGGCAGAATTTGAGGGAAAAATGCCACACATACCGGAGGAGGAGGAGGAGGAGGAGGAGGAAAAACAATGGATTAACAAAGAAGAAAGAAAAAAAATAGACGGAAAAAAATAAACAAACAAAGGAAATAGAAGAAAAAATACAATAAACAAAAATTACAAAGAAGTTTAAAACAAATAGGGAAAAAAAAGGAAAGAAAAGACGAAGGGGGGAAATAAGAGGAGGTCGCAATGGTTCTGAGAAATGTGATGAGAGGGAAAGAAGAAACTGCGTATTATTATGAGAGAGGGAACTTTATTGTATTGTGTTTTGGTGCAACGCGGGGTGAGCAGCAGCAGGAGGAGGAGGAGGAGGAGGAGGAGGAGGAGGAGGAGGAGGAGGAGGAGGAGGAGGAGGAGGAGGAGGAATACAAAGGAAAGCCAAACAGCAGGAGGAGGAGGAGGAAGAGGAGGAGGAGGAGGAACGACGAATAAGAATGAACAACAACAACAACAACAACAACCAGTAGTAGTAGTAGTAGTAGTAGTGGTGGTGGTAGTAGTAGTAGTAGTAATGATAATGACGAAAAAGAACAAGAACAAGAACAAGAACAAGAAGAAGAACAAGAAGAAGAAGAAGAAGAAGCAGATCAATAACAAGACACAACACAAGAAGAAATACATAAAAAAAAGAAAAAAGAAAAGACGGAACGAGGGAGAAAAAAATAGTGAAAGCAAAAAAAAAAAAAAAAAAGAGGAAGACCAACTGAAAGAAGCAGAAGATAATGACACACACACACACACACACACACACACACACACACAGAGAGAGAGAGAGAGAGAGAGAGAGAGAGAGAGAGAGAGAGAGAGAGAGAGAGAGAGAGAGAGAGAGAGAGAGAGAGAGAGAGAGAGAGAGAGAGAGAGAGAGAGAGAGAGAGAGAGAGAGAGGGAGGGGCGCAACAAACAAAACCACAAAATAATATAGAAAATAACAAGAAAATAAACTACAATAATAATAAAACTCCATTACAAAAAAAAAAAAAAAAAAAAATAGAAGGAAAAAAAATAAACATTAAAGAAACAATGAAAACCAACAACACAACACAAGCTTATCATCACAACACAACACCGGCTCATCATCACAACACAACACCAGCTTATCATCACAACACAACACTGCCAGTGGGTGAGGCGCGAGTGTATAATCTGAGGCAATGAAGAGAAAGTAGCGTGGAGGAAAAGAAAAATATTAGTTTGGCCTTGTATTGCACACCTGAGAGAGAGAGAGAGAGAGAGAGAGAGAGAGAGAGAGAGAGAGAGAGAGAGAGAGAGAGAGAGAGAGAGAGAGAGAGAGAGAGAGAGAGAGAGAACACACAATAACACACAGGGATGCAGTGGAAGAAGACATGATACTATAGAAAGCAGTGAAACCCAACCATGTG
>NC_087154.1:2647500-2650000 GCF_035594125.1 Scylla paramamosain | reverse complement strand
ATTATATACACTTACATTCCTAACAATATTTTCCTGTACCCATTATTTTATAGTACTACGTTAATTTCTACTAATATTTCAACAGCATCTCCAGCATTACTTTCAAAAACCACAAGCATTAACAGTACAACCCCAAGCACACCTTCAGGATGCGAAAGGCGGGCGGGGAGCGACTCGTGGGCGGCGTAAGGGCGGCATGGATGTCTGCTGGGGCCCAGAGCGAGGCTAGCAGGCTATCTCCCTCCCTACCTCTCCCTCACCACCACCACTATCACCACCACCACCACCACCACTCACCTCCATGCACACCTTTCTATACGCAAACACTTATATTGGATAATTAAAGGGTAGTGATTGAGAGAAATGATAGGAATGATAGGTAGGGAAATAAATACAAACATTGGTTTTTACAAGCAGACAGACAGACATACAGACCACTTAGTATAGGGTGCACACACACACACACACACACACACTTACGAAACGCGTCAAGGCGGATAAGTTAACCTGAATGCATTACAATCATTATTATGATCACTATTCTTATTATTACTATCATTATCAATATTATTTGGAATCGTGGTGCTGTTCTGTGCGCCTTGCGATAACCTGCCTTGATAAGCACTATTTCTCTCTCTCTCTCTCTCTCTCTCTCTCTCTCTCTCTCTCTCTCTCTCTCTCTCTCTCTCTCTCTCTCTCTCTCTCCAAGGCTAGATGACGACTACGACTGGGGGACGAATGCATGCATGTGTGTGTGTGTGTGTGTGTGTGTGTGTGTGTGTGTGTGTGTGTGTGTGTGTGTGTGTGTGTGTGTGTGTGTGTGTGTGTGTGTGTTCAGTACGTGACTTGAGATCAACAGACCTTCTTATTTTCTATTCATTTTTTTTATCTATTTTCTCTCTCTCACTACTACTACTACTACTACTACTACTACTATTACTACTATGACAACAATATCATTCTTATTCGTGTTTAAACTCCTACTGATCCTCGTTCAGTACATCGAAAGAGAAAGAAAAGAAAAAAATCTCTCGCTTCAATAAAAAAAAGAAAAACTAAAACTATACTATAAATAAATGAATAAATAAATAATACAATACACTAATGTACGTCAATAAAAAAAATAATAAATAAAGCAAGTCAACATGTACTTAAGTTGGGAAGTAAATAGATACTTTAATATTACCATCCCAGCATTACAAGCAACGCCCCCCTCCCTCCCTCTCTCTCTCTCTCTCTCTCTCTCTCTCTCTCTCTCTCTCTCTCTCTCTCTCTCTACGCGGCAGGCTATTCTTGGCTCCATTTACAGGCTGACAGAAGGGTGATGAGGCTACCCCCACTCCCTCTCTCCCTCTCTCCCCTCCGCCCAGCCGCCCAGCCGCCCATTGTTACCCAGCGGCCGTGGGGGGACTCAGGCAGTGGGCGGCGCAGTACTGGCGAGGTGGGGCTGCCTGTGATACCTAGAGAGATGGTGGTGGTGGTGGTGGTGGTGGTAGCTAGGTAGATACATATCAGTGATGATATGTGCGAAGTAGTAGTAGTAGTAGTAGTAGTAGTAGTAGTAGTAGTAGTAGTAGTGGTGGTGGTGGTGGTGGTGATAGCTAGGTAGATACATATCAGTGGTGATATGTGCGAAGTAGTAGTAGTAGTAGTAGTAGTAGTAGTAGTAGTAGTAGTAGTAGTAGTAGTAGTAGTAGTGGTGGTGGTGGTGGTAGCAGTAGAAACAATAGTAGTAGTGGCGGTGTTGATAGTAGTAGTAGTAGTAGTAGTAGTAGTAGTAGTAGTAGTAGTAGTAGTAGTAGTAGTAGTAGTAGTAGCAGCAGTAGTAGTAGTAGTGCCAGTGGTCTTATGACACCATGATGATTTAATGCTGGATCATTTTGCTCTCTCTCTCTCTCTCTCTCTCTCTCTCTCTCTCTCTCTCTCTCTCTCTCTCTCTCTCTCTCTCTCTCTCTCTCTCTCTCTCTTTCCATTACGTCACGACCGCACCAAGCCAACAAGGGCATTGCGTTCGCCAAATGCTTGGTGACGGCGCGCGCGAGCGCGTACACACACACACACACACACACACACACACACACACACACACACACACACACACACACACACACACTCTCTCTCTCTCTCTCTCTCTCTCTCTCTCTCTCTCTCATAATAAAGAAGGAAAGGAGAAGCCCAGCCTGGAGTGATGATAACGATGATGAGGATGAAAATAAATAGACAGACGAGAACACAAAGGAAATAATAAACTAATACATTCTCACAAAGGGTGTTTTCGTAAATCACTTGTACTTTAATCTAACATGAGAGAGAGAGAGAGAGAGAGAGAGAGAGAGAGAGAGAGAGAGAGAGAGAGAGAGAGAGAGAGAGAGAGAGAGAGAGAGAGAGAGGAACCTAGAAAACAAGAGCACGTCACCTTACTACATGACCTTTTGACAGAGAGAGAGAGAGAGAGAGAGAGAGAGAGAGAGAGAGAGAGAGAGAGAGAGAGAGAGAGAGA
>NC_087154.1:2635000-2637500 GCF_035594125.1 Scylla paramamosain | reverse complement strand
TGTGTGTGTGTGTGTGTGTGTGTGTGTGTGTGTGTGTGTGTGTGTGTGTGTGAGCAAGCAATGAGGCAAGTAAGGAAGAGTGGAGGTGATTTGGGACGTGAGAGAGAGAGAGAGAGAGAGAGAGAGAGAGAGAGAGAGAGAGAGAGAGAGAGAGAGAGAGAGAGAGAGAGAGAGAGAGAGAGAGAGAGAGAGAGAGAGAGAGAGAGAGAGAGAGAGAGAGAGAGAGAGAGAGAGAGAGAGAGAGAGAGAGAGAGGAACTGGATACGGTAAGAAAGTAAGAAAACGAAAGAAATAAAATAAAAATAATAAGACTGAGTGCATAATAGCTGTGAAGGCATTAATGGTTCTCTCTCTCTCCCCTTTTCCTTTCACTTTAGTCAATATGAAAAACCAAATAAACAAACAAAATATTAATAATCAAATAGATAAATAAATAAAAAAACACTTCCACAACCAGTAAAATCTTGATAACTGCATTACTCTTCAAACATACAAACCAAGTCATCTTTCCTCTCCTTAGGTGAAGCCAGAGCAGTGCACAGGCTAACACATGCACCAATAATACAACAACCTCGCCCTCTCACGAACAGGAAGGAGGCGAAACTGACTAGTATGACATGGCCCGTATCCAGAAACAACTATTTTGAAAGGCCACAGAGATGCCTGACCGGGTTCTCTAGAGTGTTTCTTCCGTTCAAAATGTACAAATTTCGTTAATCTGTCACTAGAATCACAGAAACACACTTGAAAACCGTGTCACTTCAACTAGAGCCTTTTGAAAGAAATGGAGATGCGGTGCAGAAGTGTTTCGGTCCATAGAGGGCGGCATGACTAGTGTGTGAAGGCAATACTAATGGCAGTAACAGCATACACATAATAATACATGTATAACAAAGAGAGCGGCATGACTAGTTTTTTTTATATTTTTTTTCTCTCAAGTCTGTAGCAATACAAGATTAATCTATCCATCTATATACCAAGCTGCCAGTCACAACGGGATGGCCCACACAAACTACCGCGCATACACACACACACACACACACACACACACACACACACACACACACACACACACACATCATTCACACTCTTACCCCTGTCGGACCGTGGTGGAAAGGGTTATTCTCATGGACCAACCTGCTACGCCACAACATGATTAATATTAACACTAGCCTTATTATTGACAGTGGAGAGGCGTGCACACCGAAAAACCTGCAGTACAGCCAATACAACTTCCTCACGTCAGCACTAACACGACGTGATACTAAAGATTGTCTTGCCTTCCCACAAATAACGAGGGGAAGGTTGGATCAAAACCTGTACACAAGCTTTACCCCATTCCCCCTTAAAAAAAAAAATAAAAATAAAATAAAAATAAAATAAAAAATCACACTCCTTTTAATGACACAAAAAAAAAATATTCTTTCGCATAATAGCCTTGTCACAAAACGGGGAAAAAAAAAATGCTGGAAGGAAAACGCCAAGTTCGGCTTTTTTTTTTTATGGTCATACATTTTTGTCTGATGTGCAAAGTTTGGTATTAATAAATCTTGGCATTCTTGGCCCATAATACTTACGTAGTGGCCAAACTTTTACTGTGTTCCGGACTCAATTACTTTCTCACGCACGCATTTGTCACACTAGGTTACTGAGCAAGAATACTTTGATTTTTAACGTCACAGTGCACGCATATCATTTTTTATTATGTAAGTTCTCTGGCCATGGACTACAAAAAAGTAAAACTAAAAAAAAAAGAAAATAAATGAAAATAAATAAATAAATAAATAAATGAATAAATAAATAAAAAGTCCACTTGAGCACCAGTCCCTGAAGAATAGAGTCAAAGGGATTATCCTAGGTTGTAGGAGTGTCTTGAGACCTTCCTCTTGACAGCATTCGAGTCATAGCTAGGGGAATACAGAAGCTGGCATTGAGTTCCAAAGTTTACCAGTAAAAGGGATGGAAGATTGAGAATACTGGTTAACTCTTGTATTGGGGAGGTGGACAATAGAATAGAGAAAGGCGAGTGTGAAATGGTTTGGCCAGGTGTAAGTCAACCAGTATTCTCAATCTTTCATCCCTTTCACTGTTATACTCTGGAACTCCCTGCCTGCGTCTGTATTTCCTCCTGCCTATGACGTAAGCTCTTCTGAGAGGGAGGTTTCAAGACACTTCACCTTGTAAGTAATGTCGGATATTCCTTTTTTTTTTTTTTTTGGGGGGGGGGGGACTGACAACTTCAGTATTTTCTTTCTTCGCTTTATTTGTTTATTTATTCTTTTGTTGTTGCCCTTGGCCATTGTCCCCTTTTATTACCATTATTGTTTTTATTATTATTATTATTATTATTATTATTATTATTATTATTATTATTATTATTATCATTGACAATGGTAGTAGTAGTAGTAGTAGTAGTAGTAGTAGTAGTAGCAGCAGTAGTGGTAGTTGTATATTTTCATCTATTAATTCATTATTATTATTATTATTATTATTATTATTA
>NC_087154.1:2592500-2630000 GCF_035594125.1 Scylla paramamosain | reverse complement strand
ACAAACAAAATAACACATGCAAACAAACAAACAAAAAGAAATGTACGCTGAATAAGACAAACAAATACATATGAAAAAAAAAATAAATATTTATCCATGAGTCCAAGGTTAGTAGGGTTAAGAGAAGAGCTTTCCTACACCGGCCATTTTGTCTGGCTGGCTCACACTTCCCTCCCATCACCCCGAGAGTTGCGTCGGGAAGCGGAATTCCTCCAGGACTCTATTTCTTCATAACCTGTATACCCACCCAGCATGTTATCTGGGTCCCTGTATTCATTAATCTCGTTCAAACTTACTGTCTGGTGCTCATGTGATTACATAATGGTGATGATGCAGCGTGGCTTTATGGCATGGTATTTACTGCACCACCCCGGGCCTGTCCAAGCCATTACGTGCTGCCTCGTCTGTATTATTGCCTCCACTATTCACTTACTGATTACAATTTACAATTCATTATCATTTCAACAAACACTAAATAAATGAAAAATAACTACACAAATAAGCTAAATTAATTCATAAACCATGACCTTTTACAATATAGTTATGTCCGTTTTCCTGTCAGTAGAAATTATGTATATATGTATGTATGCATACATGTATGTATGTATGTATGTATGCATACATGTATGTATGTATGTATGTATGTATGCATACATGTAAGTATGTATGTATGTATATGTATGTATGTATGAATAGATCGATAAAGGAATTATCTGCTTGCTATACAATAACAACATCAAACACACTAGGCTTTCAGGCAGACTTTCCTTACAGCCTATTTCACTCAAGATAATTAATGTTGTTTATGAATCCAGATAAAAGTAATTAATTAACTTAATTAAACCATACCTATGGATACCTACAACCTAACTATGCAACATACTACTAATGGATGAACAACTTGAATTTGTAAAAAAAAAAAAAAAAAAAAAAAAAAAAAAAAAAAAAAAAACGATTTACATGCTTAGTCTCTCCCCCCCCTCTCTCTCTCTCTCTCTCTCTCTCTCTCTCTCTCTCTCTCTCTCTCTCTCTCGGCTTGTGAATTATACAGCTCATACAGTGGACATAAACACATTATTCTCCTCACTGGTGTTAAGAAGTAATGCATAGCAATGAAACCACATCCCGCCCTCCTCCTGCCCTTGACATTACACCAGGTAATGGACACCACCAAGTACACCAGGTAACACACACACACACACACACACACACACATTAAAAGGATGGGGGGGGGGGGGGTAAGGAAAGAATAAAGTGTACAAGTATCTCATTAAGTTTAAACATCTCATCCAGTACAATTAATCATATATTTCAAAATCATTACACACACACACACACACACACACACACACACACACACACACACACACACACTAACGAGAAAAGGTAAGCTAAGTGTAAAGCACATGTCTAATCAAGTGCCACACCTCTTGAACACCCCATCCAGGGCAACTAATTTAATATTTCAAAACTAATAAAACACACACACACACACACACATACATACATACACACACACACACACACACACACACACACACACACACACACACACACACCAGCTAAGTTCACAATCAATAAGGACCTCGCATAATTTTTCTTTACACCCAAAGTAGCTTTTCTTTCCTTTTATTTTTTCCTCCTCTTCTGCTTCCATTTGGCTCACTGTTGAGGTTGTGGTATTTCCATAAACGTTTCACACGTCTGTTCACAAATAATTCTACAAAATAAGGGGATATTTTCTAGCAAAAAGTCAAGTTACAAATTGCAGTTTTCTAATACTGAAACTTAAAATCACTTTTCATAGACCATAATGGTTTGTAAAGACTTGTTATACCATTGTTATGTTAGGTACGTCACATTTACCCTCAGAATATAATTACTTTCAACAAACAACTGATACCATACGTCATAAAGTGAGAAGCTTTCACACTGAACTTATAGTAATTTCAAGACAACTTTTCAGTCCGTACAATGCTTTCCAATAAACATCTTCACTGCAGATCAAGAGGATACAGGGTGACAGGAGCACTTTAGCACTAATCGTGGGTTTTCTGTTCCTTTCATTCCTTCAAGATATGTCCTGGGTTAAGTTGTCAAGTTTCCAAAGCATTATTTTTTTTCCCACGCACACGTGCACACGAAATTTTTATTACACCATGAGAAAAAATGTCATCAACTCATCACTGATTAAGAATACTTGCCGTGAATCAAATAACTTTCAAAAATTAAAAATTATAATAAGCCTTTCCTTGAGTCACACAGCATCTTGAACCACCACCACCACACGAGAATTTGCCACGGAACAAATCACTAAAAAAAAAAAAAAAAAAAAGAATTACCCATCAAATCACTGTCACTCACTTTCATGAAGCCACACGAGTCATGAAGGCCCACCACCACCACCACCACCACACCACGCTAGCAGTAATGTTGGCGGGGCAGTGCAAGGCCACCGCTCAAATATCTCCAATATCCTTCACTGTACCACATCCTTCGGTCACTTGACGAGGGTATGATTAGGGTGAGAGCGCGACAGTACCCGAGCCTATACCTGCCTGCCCTACCTAGCTACCTACAGGCTAGCCGCCCCTCACTCCCCAGGCAGAGTCAGGAGTGGGTGTAATACTTGTTGTACTCACCTCGCCATGTTCCTCGCATCTTCCTTCAGGCGTGTTCTCCGGGAGGAAATATATCCTGAGAGAGACGAGAATCTGGCCTGAAGTGCGGTCCTCCCATAGTAACTGAGCCTCGCCGATAGATATGATCTCTTCATCCTCCCAAATCTTGATGAAGAAAAACTCCCCCAGGGACAAAATTTTCTGGATTCCATGTAGATTATATTTGAAAGCTTTGTAGAATGTGTAATTGCCATGATGGCCACACGGCGCCCCCACAAACTGAAAGAGAGAGAGAAGAAAGGGATAAATGCGACAATTATCACGTCCCTTAGCCTTGGCTCACTCACACAGCCAAGCACAGACCTGCTCTGCATTATCACCAGGCCCACCAAACACCACCTTTTTGCTCTTTTCTTCACATTTACGCATCGGATGTGCACAGATTTCTCACACAACACGGCTGGTACACTTAGACACACGCAGGCATCGGTTACGTACCTGTATCTTGTGATTAGTCATGGTAAAACGAGAAATATTTGCACAGTAACCTCCACGCGCGCCGCTCACATCGTCTACTTTGTATTTACTATAATTACATGACGTCACCGCTGATCCCCGTGACGTCACGAAGGGGGCGGGACTTCACCTATATTCACCACTAGACACCAACACCTTCTAAAACAACTACATCGTAAATAGAGACCACATTATGCATTCTAGCCACAAATTATAACAAGATTGCTGGCTGGTGTATTTGTTTTTGTGTATCTCAAGTGCTGAAATTGAGTGACGTTTTGAGAAAAGGCAAAGAAAAAACGCGGGAGTTCCAACACTGAGATCAGCTGATTCTTGTTTATACTTGGTCTCTGCGGAGCTCAGGTACGTCACTCCAGCCTCTAGGAATATATTTTCCTCTTTGGTGTGTTTGTGTGTGTCCACAGCTCTGATTCCTAAGCCAGCGTTTAGTGTCTGCGGTGATGGTCAATGGTTTCATATTGCTATGAGGTGAGTAGATGCCTTGCCTTCTCAAAACATGTCTGCTTATATGCGGTAGTTGGCTATTAATGGTTGCCTGTATTGCTTGTTGTCAGGTACACACACGTTATGTAAGATATAAACGTGGTTATTTAAAAATATTACCCCAGTGTGCGAAGTAATTACATTGCTAAATTTGGGAGCTAAAAAGTGGAAGCGGAAGGGTAAATCACTTTTCTAGGTCATCTTGTGTATCTTTTAAACGTTCACATCACCGTGATAACTGACCTTGTTGCCCAGCTCAGAGAAGTGCACGGGGTCTGGGGCAGCCTGTGGTGTGTGGCTAGGTATGAAGAGACACCGCGGTAGGCACAGCATTGTAGAATATCTTGTTCATTTATCAAGAAATTAACCTGAGTTGCGTGGTGGCCTTGGCCGTGGTGCATTGTTACTTCCTGCAAACTTAGTTTTGCTTTTGTGGAAGAACCTCGATATTATTTTATTCTTCCACCTGTTACCTGGTTTTTCTTAACCGTCTCATCAAATAGACGTTGTTATTTTGAGTAATATTAACTTCATATATATATATATATATATATATATATATATATATATATATATATATATATATATATATATATATATATATATATATATATATATATATATATATATATATACCTGCAAATTATTTATGATGCTGTCAGCAATTTTTAAGAATTTATATATTTTTTGGGGAAGCAAATTCATTCACTCCTGTGGCAACACTTGGACATGATACACCTGTGCGTGTGATGGATTTCTTAGCTTTGCCAGTTAGGTAAGGTTAGTTTGGTTAGGTTAGGCCAATTTGTTAGTTTGGTTAGATTAGGTTAGTTTGGTTAGTTTAGATTAGTTTGGTAAGGTTAGGTTAGGTGGTGGTATGTGACATTCGGCTGATGGCCATACATGAGCAGTGGCCACTCCTCTCAATGGGAACATTGCAAGTGAGTGTTACTGTTGTGATACTTATTTGTGAGGATGAAACCATTTTTTTTATGTTAGCTTTCAGTTTTTTTTTTTTTTTTTTTTTTGTATTATAATCTGCTTTTCATTTTTATCACAAATCATTAGTTTCTGAGGGGATGGGGGTCACATGGGTAAAAAAACAAAAACTAATGATTTGTAGAGAAAGCAACAAGCAAATTAACTCAGAACAGGCAGAAAACTACCAGAAAAATAGTTTCGTCCAGAATAGAGAGGCTGGTGAAAGAGTAAAATTTTATCAGAATTTCAACAATTCTATCCACAAACTCCCTTGTTGCCACTTCAGGGTAAGCAAAGCCCACTTGCTATCCAACAGAACAGAGACAGCAGCTGTACTGTACTATATGATATTATTGTGTCATCATACACTCAAACACATTGGTGTATGTGCCCACATTGGGGGGACACTCCTCACTCATTCACACCTCACCTGACTTTCCTCTTTCCCATTCACACCTCACCTGATTTTCCTAGGGGTGTTGGTCCCCTGGAGAAACACCTAGACTTGTACTTTTCACCATTTCTCACATCCACACCCTTTTCTCCTGAACCACGTGATGGATGAATTGTACATGATTGGAGAGTTCTCAGTCCAGGGTTAATAAATTAAGGGTCTGAGAGTCAGCTAGAGACCAGTATCACACTTCAAGGTGAGCACACTCTTTACTCTGCATCCATTCTCTCTCTGTGCACCAAATAAACTGCTTAGTGTCCAGATGTGACTCCACTCCATATCCCCATCATGTAGGAGGCAGGATGGGAGAAGGACATACCATACCAGTACATATATATAGTGGCCTCCTCAGTAGGTGTCCAGTACACAGCTGTCATCACCATCATTCCAACAACTTAGACATGGAATTTAATACCTGGTCTTCAGAGAATAAAAAGAGCAGCAAGCAGCTGGTGCAGACCATGTGTTGTGCCCTTTCCTTTGGTCTTTCTAAATACAGCATAGCACAGCCACCATCTCTGTTGTTGGTGCAAGGCTATTCTCCCAAGGACTGGATATCATGAAGCCCAACAGGGCAATTTTGACCTCAGAGAACTTTGATTGATTGATCTTCATGAACACAAAGTTTATAAAGTCAGTTGTGGCATTTACTCTTTATTAAAGAATAATATTTCTTAGGGTATGCATTGTCTGCTTCAGCCCAGAGTCAAACATACACTGCCCGAGTTGTACATTGGCAAGATGTTAACTGCACTGGATGTGCTTGCTTACTTGATCCAGACTTCGCTGTTGTCAATTTAGAGAACATAAGCAGATGGTTACATGTTAATGCTTGTGCTAACATTAAAGTCACATGGACATTTGAGTAACAACACTTTTTTTTTAGTGCATTAGGTTAGGATGGCGAGCCTCGGTGGGTTGTAAGGATGAAGGTCACAGTTTGGAGTATCCTGAGTGGCCAGCTGTCTGGCCACCTGGTGCTCAGTGTTCCTGCAACTCACACACTACGGAAGGTGCTGGAGGCTTATTGTACCTACAAGGTGAGCACACCATTAGCCAGCCACACAGGAACACAAAGACACAGATGTGGTTTAGATGCTTGAGAGTGTGTGTGTGTGTGTGTGTGTGTGTGTGTGTGTGTGTGTGTGTGTGTGTGCATATTTGTCATCCATTAAGTTTTTCTCATTTCCTGCATGAATAACCTCTTCATAAACATCTGAGGGACATAACTCACCCTCTTCCCCAGGGAGCTTCAGTGTCTGATAAGTATGTGATGCGGAGCCGAGACAACCACATTCTTAATCTGAACAAGACTCTCCAGCAGGCAAATGTTGAAGACGGAGACACACTCATGATTGGACTCCTGGGTCAGTATTTGCACCTAACACCAATACATGCAGTACTGCACATTTAGGTGTTGGTGTACTGGTGATTCTGAACCATAGCAATTAAAGCTTTTCATGTCTGCTGGTGCTTGATGAACAATACTTGACATGGAGGTAAATGGCTCAGTGTGTCTTATGAATATCTTACAGAAATACTTGAAAATACTCAAAGAAACACACTTATCAACAAGATTTACTTCCCTTAAGAGAAGTAGGTGAGACAAGTTATCTATTTGCATAACTTACAACTATATTTGCAAGCATTATCACATCATGCAGGGCGGGGCATGGTAATCAATTGTAGCCTGAATGCAACGTGTCAGGAAAAGCTTGCTTCAGTGGTGAGTCTGTTGTGGGTTCACTCCTGGGCAGGAGCTTCCCTCACTGCTAGTGTATCTTGCCATCAGAACAATTTGTCAGTATTTCCATGATTGTCCAAGATTTGGCTCTCACAATAGTGAAACATGATAGTGATGGCTTGTGCATTATGACCAGAGCAGGCAGTACAGATACTCAGCTGATATTTATTATTGTGAATGATATATAAAATATTCCTCCAACAGGTGACGAGAAGCAAACCTTCTCATTTGGAAGCTGGTACCTGGTCACCTTTGCTTCCTTCATTATTGGCTTCTTTGGCATTGGCTGTGTTGTGTGGTTGTGCTTGCAAGTGTTGCCCAGACCACAGAAGGTGAGGCACTTACTCTCTAGAAACATTTTATGAGAAAAATTTATATTTCAATTTAGTAAAACTGCTTAGAAAAGAAAATGATAAGTCTAGTGTACACTAATGCCTATTTGTGAGTCTCATATACCCCCAGATACAGTCCATTCACTTGAAGTTTCAAAAAGTAAATTGTTTTGTTGCGTTTCAGTTTGGTGTTGTGATTGATGCAGGGTCTTCTCATAGTGAGGTGTTTGTGTTTTCTTGGGATGGGGAAAAGCCACTGGGGACAGCTGAAGTGAAGCTGGTGCACCGATGCTTCATTAATGGTGAGTGACAAGAGGTATATTACTGTTTTCAATAGTGTGAGAACTTGCACTGTGCAGTCACTTTAGGAAAAGAATGGTTTATAAATATGTTTTTGTTGTCTTTTGAGATTATAAAAGAAATTAAATTTAATCTTAATTAATTAATTAATTAATTTTATTTTATTTTATTAATTTATTTTTTTTACTTTTCCTTGAATGCAATCCCTATAGGTGAAGAAAAGGCCATTTACACTGAGAAAATTATTTTTAATGGGTTTTCTTTAGATATATTATTTTTAATTTAATTTCACACAGCATGTATTTTTTTTGGGGGGGGAGGGGGGGCATGATTCCCAAGCTATTGATTGCCTGAATTAGCAGGAGCCAAGGAATAGGACATTGTGACTGGAATACACCAAATATATATTTGTCCATAACCTATTGTGCTGTCAAATGTTTCCACAGAATTTACCTCTCTCTCTCTGAAAGAGGTAAATTCTTGTAACAGAAGATCTTGTGTTGATGCTGAAATTTTAATGGCTCAGTATTCAGATGTATCATTGGGTTGTGGTGACCTCACTGCCAACCAGGAGATGCTCCTGCTTAGGGCCACACATCACCTGATGCAGCCTCAGGGTGGGGTCTTGACAACCTTGACTGGCCACCTCACCCCTGGAAGTAGTCAAACCTCTCCCCTGTCAGAAAAAGGCAGCTGGGGGAAGAAACTTTTCGCTTCTAACATAAGGCTGTTCAAACAAACTGGTGATGAGTATGTAGATTTTCAAGATTGGTGATATCACTGTTAGTGCATGTTTGAAATGAGAAATTTCAGTTAGTACTCAAGCAGAATTAATTGACTCTCATGGCATACTCCATTTAACAATATGTAATTTTTCCAGGAGGGATAAATAGTTTTGCCAGTCATGTAGAAGACCTTCCAAGCTACTTTGAGCCATGCCTATCAGAAGCTGAGGGGTATGTGCCAGCTCCCAAGCGGCCCGACACTCCCATCTACCTGGGAGCCACTGCAGGCATGAGGATCCTAAGGTAGTGAAGGCAGCTTACACAGATAGATTACAATTATTCACATTATGAACATTTTGTAAAATATGACTGAACAAAGAATTATGATGGAATATATTTAGGTTAGTGTAGCAATTATCATCCATAAGAGATATTACATATGAAAAAGAGTTTCCCAAATGTGCTAGATATCAACAACCAAAAGATAAAAATGAAACTGGTATAGCAAAAGGACCCTGAAACAATACAATTCATTAAAACAAAATTCATAAAAACACAATCTCATTTTATAAAACACTGAATACCCATCAAATATTCTTGATATTAAGAACCAATATAGAATCTAAAATTAAAGTAAAATCATTGTATCACAAAAAACACACACACACACACACACACACACACACACACACACACACACACACACACACACACACACACACACACACACACACACACACACACACACACACACACACACACACACACACACACACACACACACACACACACACACACACACACACACACACACACAGTCAGAGAAGTATGTGAAAAAGATATTGAGAGATACATATAAAATGGTAAGTAATATTGGAACAGCATTCTACTACATGGATAAAGATAGATGAGAAAGATAATTACCACAATGATTAGACCAAAGTTGGAATGTGCTGAATTAGTGTGGTCTCCCCACAAGAAGAAACATGTAAAAAAAAAGAGAAAGGATACAAAGGATGGCAATGAAGATGGTTCCAGAACTGGAAGAATTAATATTTGAAGACAGGTTAAAAGAGATGAATCTGCCAACATTGGAACAAAGAAGAGAAAGAGGAGATTTAGTACTAATTTATAAACTGGAATAGAGTGGAAGAAATAGATTTTTTTTTTTTTTTTATGTAGGAAGGATACTGGCCAAGGGCAACAAAAATTTAATAAAAAAAAATGCCCACTGAAATGCCAGTCCCATAAAAGGGTCAAAGCAGTGGTCAAAAATTGGTGGATAAGTGTCTTCAAACCTCCCTCTTGAAGGAATTCAAGTCATAGGAAGGTGGAAATACAGAAGCAGGCAGGGAGTTCCAGAGTTTACCAGAGAAAGGGATGAATGATTGAGAATACTGGTTAACTCTTGCGTTAGAGAGGTGGACAGAATAGGGGTGAGAGAAAGAAGAAAGTCTTGTGCAGCGAGGCCGCGGAAGGAGGGGAGGCATGCAGTTAGCAAGATCAGAAGAGCAGTTGGCATGAAAATAGCGGTAGAAGACAGCTAGATATGCAACATTGCGGCGGTGAGAGAGGGGCTGAAGACAGTCAGTTAGAGGAGAGGAGTTGAGACGAAAAGCTTTTGATTCCATCCTGTCTAGAAGAGCAGTATGAGTGGAACCCCCCCAGACATGTGAAGCATACTCCATACATGGACGGATAAGGCCCTTGTACAGAGTTAGCAGCTGGGGGGGTGAAAAAAACTGGCGGAGACGTCTCAGAACACCTAACTTCATAGAAGCTGTTTTAGCTAGAGATGAGATGTGAAGTTTCCAGTTCAGATTATAAGTAAAGGACAGACTGAGGATGTTCAGTGTAGAAGAGGGGGACAGTTGAGTGTCATTGAAGAAGAGGGGATAGTTGTCTGGAAGGTTGTGTCGAGTTGATAGATGGAGGAATTGAGTTTTTGAGGCATTGAACAATACCAAGTTTGCTCTGCCCCAATCAGAAATTTTAGAAAGATCAGAAGTCAGGCATTCTGTGGCTTCCCTGTGTGATATGTTTACCTCCTGAAGGGTTGGACGTCTATGAAAAGACATGGAAAAGTGCAGGGTGGTATCATCAGCGTAGGAGTGGATAGGACAAGAAGTTTGGTTTTGAAGATCATTGATGAATAATAAGAAGAGAGTGGGTGACAGGACAGAACCCTGAGGAACACCACTGTTAATAGATTTAGGAGAAGAACAGTGACCGTCTACCACAGCAGCAATAAAACAGTCAGAAAGGAAACTTGAGATGAAGTTACAGAGAAAAGGATAGAAACCGTAGAAGGGTAGTTTGGAAATCAAAGCTTTGTGCCAGACTCTATCAAAGGCTTTTGAGATGTCCAAGGCAACAGCAAAAGTTTCACCAAAGTCTCTAAAAGAGGATGACCAAGACTCAGTAAGGAAAGCCAGAAGATCACCATTAGACCGGCCTTGATGGAACCCATACTGGCGATCAGATAGAAGGTTGTGAAGTGATAGATGTTTAAGAATCTTCCTGTTGAGGATAGATTCAAAAACTTTAGATAAGCAGGAAATTAAAGCAATAGGACAGTAGTTTGAGGGATTAGAGCGGTCACCCTTTTTAGGAACAGGTTGAATGTAGGCAAACTTCCAGCAAGAAGGAAAGGTAGTTGTTGACAGACAGAGCTGAAAGAGTTTGACTAGGCAAGGTGCAAGCACGGAGGCACAGTTTCGGAGAACAATAGGAGGGACCCCATCAGGTCCATAAGCCTTCCAAGGGTTTAGGCCAGCGAGGGCATGGAAAACATCATTGCGAAGAATTTTAATACGTGGCATGAAGTAGTCAGAGGGTGGAGGAGAGGGAGGAACAAGCCCAGAATCATCCAAGGTAGCATTTTTAGCAAAGGTTTGAGCAAAGAGTTCAGCTTTAGAAATAGATGTGATAGCAGTGGTGCCATCTGGTTGAAGTAGAGGAGGGAAAGAAGAAGAAGCAAAGTTATTAGAGATATTTTTGGCTAGATGCCAGAAATCACGAGGGGAGTTAGATCTTGAAAAGTTTTGACATTTTCTGTTAATGAAGGAGTTTTTGGCTAGTTGGAGAACAGACTTGGCATGGTTCTGGGCAGAAATATAAAGTGCATGAGATTCTGGTGATGGAAGGCTTAAGTACCTTTTGTGGGCCACCTCTCTATCATGTATAGCAATGAGAAACTGGTGCTAAGAGAAGTAGGAAATACCAGTTACACATGAGGACACAATAAAATATTAAGAAAAGGAAGATGATTGAGTAACATAAAGAAATATAGTTTCCCACAGAAAAATATAGAAGTTTAGAACAAGCTAATTGAGGAAGTAGTATTGGCAACAAGTGTGCACAACTTGAGAAAAAACTGGATGAGTGCAGATATGGCGATGGGACCACATGAGCATAGTTTAGGCCCTATAAATTACAACTAGGTAAATACAACTAGGTAACTAGGTAAATACACACACACACACACACACACACACAAACACACACACACACACACACACACACACACACACACACACACACACACACACACACACACACACACACCTTTAGCCTGCTTCTTTGTTTCCACTTGCTTATGACAAACTGTTTCAAGAGGGAGATTTTCTCATAATTTTGGATATTCTTTTGGACTGACTTCCATATTTACTGGCATATAAGTGAGAAATGAGGCCCACCATATCTCCTCTCTCTCTCTCTCTCTCTCTCTCTCTCTCTCTCTCTCTCTCTCTCTCTCTCTCTCTCTCTCTCTCTCTCTCTCTCTCTCTCTCTCTCTCTCTCTCTCTCTCTCTCTCTCTCTCTCTCTCTCCTCATTGGCCAGACCCCATCTTACATAATCACACACACGTACACACATATTGAGATACGGAATGCATATAGGTATCATGTCAGAGCATTAATATGTTGTCTATTTACAGGAAGTTTGATTGTGACGGAGCACAAACTGTTTTGATGACACTACAACAGATTCTTGATGTGAACTCAACTTTTAAGTTTGATTCTAAAAATGTAGAGGTTTTATCAGGCTCTGAGGAAGGAATAAGTGGGTGGATTGCTGTCAATTACTTGGCTCATAATCTTAGAAAGGTAAGTCTCTCTCTCTCTCTCTCTCTCTCTCTCTCTCTCTCTCTCTCTCTCTCTCTCTCTCTCTCTCTCTCTCTCTCTCTCTCTCTCTCTCTCTCTCTCTCTCTCTCTCTCTCTCTCTCTCTCTCTCTCTCTCTCTTGCTGACACACATGCACAGTTTCCCAATTAAGTGTTTTATTTTCCCAGTTGAAATTGTTACAGTTATGACCATCCAGCTCATGATGGGAAATAAGGAAGTTAAACAGTACGATAATTAAGTTGTTAGGATCATCTGCTTTTATTTCTAGATGGTCATTAAATTCTCCATTTGGCTTAGTGCATTCCTCTGTTAAATTTAGTGTAAGGAACAGTTACCTGTGGTGTGATACAGAGTGTGCCATCTCAGTGACTCAGTCCCATAAGACATGTTTTCCTCAGAGATACATACCAATATCTACCTGTACCTGTCATCCCTTTTTTCTCTCCTGGGCCTTCAGAGATAGTCATAGCAGAAAAATTTATCTTGTCCTTTTCTGGCTTTCCCTCATTTCATGGTCAAATACTTGTTTATCATCTCTCTCCCATTACTTGTCCACTGTAATTATTGATTTCAGTGATGGACTTCCTTTTAGATTTCACCTGTCAGTTTCTCTTACATGCAGTTTATGCAAAGACATGTGTCTAGATTATCTAAAAGTGAGAAAGAATGAGTCTCTGAACGATGTGTACATCAATGATGTTCCTCATGTATCTTGGATAGGTGAAGGATAACGTATATGATGGAATTTGGGGTCACTGTAGTATAATCTTTGACAATGCATCAAGGCATCACACATTTCATCGTTCTTCCCTTGATGTACACAGCAAGGTGGAACAACAGCATCTGTGCTGGATGTTGGGGGAGCCTCCCTCCAGGTGACCAGTGAGCTGTCGGCACCCAATAGATGGCAGACAGTGCCCATCAGACTCTTTGATCACACACACAAGTAAGACTATTACTTGCTTTCCAGAGTGTACAGTCCATGAATCAACTATCCTTTCCACCCTTAATGAATTTATTAGAATCCTAGTTGTTTCTGTTGTGACTGTGCTGTATAGTGTTATATTGATAGAATATAGATAGGATTCTTACCTTTATTGGGCAATATTTTTGGATCCTTGGCACTATGCGTCTAATTTTTCTTGCATTGCACTGGATTTCTGCATTTTGCTTATTTCTAGGAAAATACTGCATTGGCTTATTATACAAGTATATGCTTGGTACTCTTTTCAACTTAAAGATCATTGCTTATTATCTCTTAAAACATTGTCAAGTCTGATCTATGCTGATGTCTGTTCTTGCATACTCATGATGGACTGGCCACAGGGGAAGACTCTCAATTTACATCCTGTCCATGTGCTTCACTGTAGCTCATTCAAGTCCTGTGTGTGTGTGTGTGTGTTTGTGTGTGTGTGTGTGTGTGCATAAGAGAGAGAGGGAAAGCAGTGTATAAGGTGTGTGTGTAAGAAAGAGAGGGAGACCAGTGTATAAGGATGAGTTGCATGAACAGATGCATGTAGAGCTTCAGCAAAAAGTCATTGTACCCAGACTAAGCTATTACTGAATTTAGAAAGGACAGACATTATGAAGTTAATACTTTTCCCGTCTCATATTTTCTTTCAGGGTGATGAGTAAATCATTTCTCTGCTATGGCATTGGAGAAGCTCGACATCGGTATGATTTTTTCCTACTTAATCCCAACAAAACCAAAGAGAAGGTCATTCCACCAGAGAGTCTGACAGATCCCTGTCTGGCTGAGGGCCTGACTCGCCAGGTGTCTCTGGAGCAGCTCAGGGCCCCTTGTGTACTCACTGACGATTCAAAGCCACTCTTGTCTCTCACCTCCACCATAAACGAAAGTAAATTAAAAAGAATCTTCAAAAACTACAGGAAGCAAAATGAAAAAGAGGCAGCATTAAATGGAAAGGCTTCAGAAAAAGACAAGAAAGTTGAAGGGAGTGAGTCCAAGAGATATGTTACAGTTCATGGAACAAGTCATGTTGCCAAGTGTGAGAAGGAAATGAGGCACCTTTTTAACCGGTCACTTTGTGAGTCAACCTTCACATTTGGGGACTGTATGGATGCCCAATCTGTGCCTCTGGGCAATGGCACACTGTATGTAAGTCTAAGATTACATTTTTTAAGTTCTGTGCTGCATTGGGATTTCATTTTAATTTTTTGTCAAATCAGCTTCCAAACAGTTAAGCGTTCACCTCAGATGGTGTTTGTATTCTTGGACCTTGGTCTCTCTATTTCTTATGTATGAAAACCTCTTTCATATCCATCTTTTTTTTTTTTTTTTTTTAAGAGGTCTGTTTATTACAAAGGTCTGTTTATTACATCATATTAATACTTTGTGTCATTCCTCAGGCTTTCTCTGGCTTGTTCCATCACCTGATGGAGGCTCTTGGAATGGGTCCAGGTGGCAGCCTTGACCTCTTCAAGGGTGTGGTGTCAGCAGTGTGTTCCATGGATGCTACAAAACTTTCTGTCATGTACTCAGGTGAAGATAACGACTTTGCCTACAGCATGGTCCATAAGTATGTACATGTAGATCTGTACTATTGAAAATTATCTACATACATAACATTTTCTTTGATTTTTTCAGATTTAGAGCCAGAGATAGTAGAAGATCTTTGCTTCGATGGCATGTTTGTGTACACTCTCCTCACTGCAGGACTCGGCATCAACAATGACACTTTTGACAATGTGGTTTTCTCTGATGAGGTAGGTGGTTTAATCCAAGCTCAGGTTTGCAGGGCTTTCCAATACACTGAACACATGTCAGCAATATTTAGCTGATATTTTGTGATATGAACTAAGAAAGGGCTTCATAATTGACCTGCCTTCTTTTACATACCAAGTCACTCTACCTCAATCATATAGCTTACTGACTTGCTCCTGGATCATGCCCTTCTTGCTTATAAAGGAGACCTTTTTGTGAGCAGCACAGTTTTTCATTTTGGTACAATACATTTCATGCAATCTTACTGCATACAAATACCTGGTGGTGTTTTATGCATCTTAAAAACATTATATAAATTTAAAATGTGGTACAATATGTATACAATTTTTTTTCTTTTCCTCATATAAATGACATTATGTACTGTACAGTATAATTCTCACATCACATCCATAATGAAGGTGTGTGTGTGTGCGTAAGAGTGCATACATATGCACATCCACCATAGATTTATCTCAATATATAGAATTTGCATTATTACACATTGATTTGAAATCATGCATCACTTGCACATAAGTGTTTCTCACTGATGGCACCTTTACAGTTTGTAGAGTTCCCTTTACCATCTTAGCACTTTGATAATTTTCAGACTGGAAAGATGGAGGTGGTGTGGCCTCAGGGCTTCATGATCAACAAGACCTCCACCCTCCCCGATGAGGCACACTTGCCGCCCTTCTCCCTCCCCATCCTTGTACTATTCTTGTGTTTCTTCTCAGCCTTTATTATCAGTGGCATCCTCTTCCTGCACCACTCACTCAAGATCAAGAGGCATAGTACATCCTACCAAAGGTGTGACCTTCATCACTCATAATCTTTTCTGTGATGATTAATTTTGCAGCAATGCGGAGTGCATGGTGTGCTGAGAGGAGTGAGTAGCACCAGCATGCATTCTTTGTATTTCTTTGTATTATTGTGATGGTAAAAACTTTATGAATCTCTATTCAGTAAGAGTAATGAAAATAAGAAATCTCTTAATGAGTAGAATGTAATGCATATTAATCAAAACTTTGGGGAGGCTAATCACTATATATTGAACTTACAAAAAATTCAGAATATCTCTTTAATTTATATAATGTAAAGCTTTAGAAGTCTCTTAGTGGAATCATACAAAAAGACAGTTCACTGATTATCCCTTTATCATTATCTAAGTATTTTAATATCTGAATTCTTGTCAGAAATGTTCTTCACAATGGCAGCTTGTACTTCACTTAAAAAACTAAAACAAATAAATGGGTTTAGTATTTACAGCAATCTTTTCTAATTACATTGCAACCTTCATAGCAGTAACTAGTTAATTTCAGAAACATTTATGTTTATACATACCACTGCACATTAATTTACAGTCTAAAGGCAAAAGTGGAGACAATTTTCCTCTCAAGAGTATTGCACAGTGGTGCACTTATTTGGTGATAACCTCTTTCGACAGTGATTATTAGTATTGAAAAAAGGTAGCTGATAAGCATGCTTGCATTGAGTGTATCAAAAGTTTGAAAGTGCATAGTACTATCATTAAAGACAAGTATTTGCGAGGAGGATAACAGGTTTTAGAAGCCATGCCACAGAAGCCAGGTGGAGACAGCATAGATTTTGTCATGTCATTGTGAACTGTTGATTCTCAAAAAAACACTGATTGCATTTTAATGTAGATAACATCCTGAGAGGACTTGTGATAATGCACTTTTAGCCATATGAAGTGTCTTTAATGTGTGGTGAAATAATTTTCAGCCATGAGATTCAAAGTGTTTTCTTTTATTCTCCTGGAGTAGTGGCATGGCCTGGCCACACTCTGTGGCTGGATTAAAACAGTTCTGCCTCTGCATTCCCTGTGCATCATGAAAGGCAACTAAGGGGAGGGGATAAGAGAACTTTGAACCCACCCCTGTATTTTTGTTCTGCATTGAGATAAGATGTGATGCCTTTCTTCGGCAATTCCCTTTCAAGGGAGACCTCAGTCTGGTATACAGGTTCACTGATGTTGGAAAGAGAATCAGGTTAGTGAGCAGGGTGAGATGTTCTGCAATGGTCAGGACTTTTGGAGACAATTGAAGATGAATGATCAGTAAGGAGACAGTCTATTGTGAGAGGCCTAAGGTTGAGCTGAAGACTGGATGGATGGATAGTGCATAGAGAGCATGAGATGCAATAAGGATATCTGTAGAACAAAGAGTGTTTGTCTGTGCAAAGGCATGAGTGGTGAGCAGTTGTGAATGTAGGATTTTGATGGGAGGCTCTGCATCTGGTCTGCTCAGCTGATCAGCTCAGGAATAGGGGGGGATTGACTTTTTAACAATGCAACTAGATAAGCCTGCTGCTGAGCTCTGATACTAAAATTACACTGGCACTGACAATGTGGCTAGTGGAATGGTTGTGAACATGTGAATGTATGTGTGGCTTGTCTTGGCTACCTCCTTTTAAAATCAGGCAGTCACTAACCAGTCAAGGAAAATAACTAAAAGACCATAGAATATTTCATTAATAAGAAAAATTTATGCTAAGACTTCCCAGTAAACATCACATTGTGAATGGGTGGTAGTCCAACAATAAATCACTGTTACCACTCCAGTGACTGTCCCACCTGTCTCTGCCCCAAACCTAGACTCCTCCACCCAAGCCCAGTGTGAGTGGAACCAAATGAGGTTGATCTCAGAGTACTTCCACCACAAATGAGTCTAGCAATTATTAACATTGTTAGGGGAGAAAAAGAACATCTTACCTGAGCTTGAGCACAGTATCAGTGGTGCTGCCCCTTCAGACTGCAAACACTGTCCAGGAAGCAAAAGGCAGAACACTGAAGGTAGCAAGCAACCACAATGCCAATCTTGGGAGACAAAGAAAAAGACAAGTGAAAAAAAAAAAAAACATAAAACTAAGTAAATCTGAGTAGGTCATGTGTGAATATTGCTGGATATGGACTCATGTGAAGCAGTAATGAAGAATTTATTCTCTTGCCTCATCTAGTTATCTACTTGCTACATGCAATGTAACACTTGGTAACAGTGCATGAAGTGTGATGAATTTGAAATAATTTCTTATAAAAAAAACTTGCGTACTCGTCAACATAATCATTGAAAAATCCTCATGCTTTTACTTGAAATACCATAATTTTCTCATTAGATATAACTGATGTCATTACATAAACTCTTTGGCACATTTTTTATGCAACAAAACTTGATATTGATTTTAATATTCCTCTTCAATCTGTACAGTCTCAAGCATATACTGTCTCCTTGTTGCAGGTGTATTGCTGACCACATTGATCAGGAACTGCAGAAATTCATTCAGTAGAAAGTATTGCATGAGGAGGAGGAGGAGATCACAAAACTAATAAGTGGTCATAAGGTATTACTGCTTGTATGGGGAATCCAGCTGACTCACCAGTACCAACAGTGCCCTTCTGTGGTGATTAGAGTACTAGTAGGAACTAGTGAACTCTTTCTGTATGACTGCATCAAGACCAAAATTATAGGAATCTACTATTCAATAATGTTCAGTTTGCAAAATGATAACTAGGCAAGTTTTATGAAATAACAATGATAAAGGAGCAACACGGAATACAAGACTGTGCAGCAGACCCAGAGAGACTTAGGATCTCCATTCTCAATGACTACAGTGGAAAGTTGCCTCACGTCTTGGCTTACCATTTGTCTACAGCATCCAGAATAGTGACTTGGTTGCATACATTAGTCTTAATCTTTATACACTTGGAATACTGTTTTATAAGGTCTCAGACTTAGTGGAAACTAGGAATTACCTGACCTAGAACTGTTATATTTTTATACATCCATTTATATGGTACATTGTACATGTAATTTTGAACAGATGCTGACATGACATTACTGTTGTGCATTTCATGAACATGTAAGACTTGCAGAGTTTATTATTTGATATAGGATTAAGTCATTGCAACTCTGAATGCAGAAAATCTTTATACCGGGCTGAGATCCCTCCGCAGGGAGGCAGCACAGACAAGATGCCAAATCTTGTCACATCATGGAATTAAAAACTACTGAGGAGCAGGTTCCCAGTCTCTTCTTAGGAGAAAAATAGCAGACAGTAAATTAATGAAATCCTGCAGGCCACTAAAGAAAAAAAAATATACATATAAAACTATATTGAGGTCGTGCTTCCTTAAGTTTTCTTGCCTTCCCTTTCATATTATTCATCAAAGAAATTATAATTTATGTTTTAGAGTTGCATCATCATGCATTCATGCAGTAATCAATTTCAATTTCTCTTCATTCTGAGCATGGCAGACTCAAAAAGTGCTAAATAACTTCCTTGCCAATGCCCAAAAAAATATTCTAATAAGTAATTCTTTGGGTATTGGCTTCATGCCATCTCTTCTCCTATGGATGGCTTCTCCTCGTGAATAGTTTACTGAGAAGTACTGAAGCAGTGTTCAGGCCTCATCTGCCTAGCTCACAGCAACACTACTTCCTGGGAGAATGAACAGATTTGTTACAGTTGCCAAAGACAGCACATTCAGATAGTTTTGACAACTTTCTACCTCTTTTCTATGTAGTTGTACAATGACAGAATTCTCAACCTAAGTCAAGTTGTGCCATGCACACTAAGACCATGTTCATGTGAGGAAAATGTATTGTAGTGTGTGTGTCACTATACACTTGTCACTGTCTTTAGTAATGGGCTTTGAAAAATACTCCACATGAACAGGTCGTTAGTTGTGCAGGCTGGCACGTGTGATACATAACCTATTTTTGTGGTGTACTTATTTGTCATACAGAAGAATCTAATGAACAAATTGCATTCAGTCATGATTATCTAGTAGCATACTCGTATTTATGTACAGAAGATAAACTGGTCAGTACAATTTACATAATCTTATGCTGATTTTGAAATTATCATCATCCTACATACTAACATAGAAAGAAAGCAGTCAACTGTTTACCATTTCTGGCCATGAACCTGCTGGCCTTGCTTTGAGCCACAGCCATGCAAACACTTGAGGGTCAGTGGTGTCCTTGGGGAGCACAACACATAGACACACCGCAGCCCTCCCATCTCTGTACATTATTAGTTTCTACAAGTTTTTCTTGAAATTAAATAGTGGAGATGTACTACTGTATATGCTTGCTTTGCTGTTCAAGAAAAAGAAACAAAAATAAGCTTTAACACTGCCTTATCCTGAGACTCAAAGTGCATACAGGTGATGAGCTTACTTCATGTAAATTTTGTATCTGTATTGTACTAAATATGTTTTTACCATTAGTGTTATTCTAGAGTGGAATGTGTAAGTTTCCAGATATACTTATATACAGAAATGTATGGAAGTAAACAGAATGACTCAACCTGTTCCTTTTTTCATTTCTATTCTTTTCCATAGTTTTGAATGCCTTGCTCTCTCTGGTAATGTTTTGTGCAATTTCAGTTGTCTAAATAACTAAGTAAATAAATATGTCGACTTTTATAGGTGTGGGGATAGTGGGGTGGTGAAGCTGAGGTTTGCCCAGGGTGCCACACAAACCAATTCCACAATTGAGTATATTAGATATAGATACATGTATAAAACTATTATGATTTTACAGTTGATTCAATTAGAATATTTTTGCTTTGGTACATATTACTATACCTTGTGATATCTTACTGTTTACTGTGTGTGCATGCTCTGCCATTCACAACACTGCATCAAGTGTAACATGTAAAAATTTGAGAGTTTTAGCCCAATCTATTTTTTGGTTACATGTACGTTACCCTCTCAAGTTTCATGCTTGCTTTCTTCCGATGGAATGGTGCTAAACTTGAGGATCATGAAACTCAGAGTACTGAGAATACTGGAAAAATGTTTGTTTATTCTGTCTGCATGGCTCAGAACTGTGTGTGTGTGTGCAATTTGTTCTCACATCCAGCATGAAGCAGCAGTGTGGCAGTGCAATACCATAGCACATGAAAGTGTGTGTGTGTGTTGTCCTCATATCTCATGTGACAGCACTGCCACAGTAATGAGACACCTCTCATTTGTTTGTATTTTTCACAATGCAGCAGCACTGTCACTAGCCTTCCTTTCTCCTTCTATCACATGCAAGCCTGTTTAAGTAGAGTTGTGGCTAACAAGAGGTTTATCCACTTGAATATGTATGTTCAGGTACGTGAACATGGATGTACACATACAGCACATAGAACATATGTATTTATTTTTAGTATCTTTGATACCAGTGGTGGGTATGTGTGAAACTAGGGGAGATGACATTCAAAAGTTGAGATGATAGGAATTTAGAACTCAGCACAAAACTTGAGAATCATGAAACTGGGATACCATGAAACTCATTGGGAGGTAGGAAGACTGCAATCATGTCCATATTTATTTATTTATTTTTTTATTGAGATAATTATAATTAGTTTTATCAATATTAAGTGACAATTCATTTCCATTTACCCACTCAAGCACATTCTGCATTCCAGTATTCATTTACAGTATTAGATTATTTATAGAACAAGAATCACATTGTATCATCATCAAACACTAATGGAACAAGAGAAGTACACACATTAATGATATCATTAATATGTAAAAGAAATGATAGCAGACCCTGAATTAAATCTAATGGGGCACCACAAATAACTTCTTCAGGGTCAGAATTGGCTTTTATTAATTGTCACATACTGTAATAATTGAAGAGATAGCTCTTAAACCAGGTGAATGCAATGCCACTAACTCCATATCTGCTTACGACTTCCTCAGTGATATAGGATTATTTCCTGTGTCAAATGCCTTAAGTCTATAGTAAGATTACTCCCATTACAAAGTTACCTTTATCTAATTCCAATACGGTTTTGCCTATTAATGTTACTAAAGCTAAGTTGATTGCATGTCCTCGTCTAAAATCCAAACTGGTAACTGCATAATTTACATTAATTTACAAATTAATCTATTACAAGGGTTCTCAACCTTTTCTTATTCAATGCAACCTTCTGAGAGCTTCTGAAAAATTCATGTGCCTTAGTGCCTAGTACGACAATTAATTAAAAAGAATTACAGGAATGTTTTACATTTTCTCTACTTTTTAAGACTAAAAATGTAAGAAAAAGTATCGCGTCTATTTTAAACAAATAAAACAACTACTTGGTCCTAAATAAGTGTCATGTAGGTGCAAAATGTGTAATTTAACAAAATGCCACACCTCAAACCGGTGAGGGTTTATTATTTGTGACATTTCAGTCTCAATTTGAATTAATTTCTTTCATGAGGTAGTTTTCCTCCTAAAGCATCTTTTCATAATGTGCGCTCCGGTTAAGCCTTGCATTAGAGAGGTGGAGAGAATAGGGGTGAGGGAAATTATAGTCTTGTGCATCGAGGCGCAGGAGGAGGGGAGGTATGCAATAAACAAGATCAGAAGAATAATTACCGTGGAAATAACAGAAGATAGAAGACCGCTCCCTTCGGGAACTGGCAGCGGTTGTTACCTACTGTGTGGGCTTCGAATCAGCCCTCAGAGACCAAGAGGCCTTTCGAGATTCGTCATCCACGCCTTCCTTTGTGTATGCTACCCGGTCCAAATGCGCCGCTGCACACGTCGCTCACTCGCTTCAGTCACCGCTCGCAACCTATATCGCCCCGCCCCACCCTCGCCTGTTACAGTCCTTGTGTTCGCTGTGGTTGTACCTCTCATAGCCGGAGAAATCACAGATCAACGTCCCCGATATGGGGAAACACTTGAAGCCTGTCCAGACGAGCGGGCGTGTCAGTCGGGCAGCGCGTTTGGCGGGCGAATTTTACCGGCGACGGCGGGCCTGCCAGTGAATATTGTCCACACGGCCGAGTTGATGAATAGGTGGGTGTGCCCAACGATGCCAGTAGCGTGTGAAGTGCAGTACGATAAGCACGGAACCTAGCAATGCTAAGAAGGAAGTACTGTATGGCATGATAATTGCTTTGTGTGTAAAAAAAAAGAAAAAGAAAAAGAAAAAAAAAAAAAGACTATGTGCAAAGATAGGTTCAATAAAAAGATTTTCATGGAAGCCACACAACAATAATTCGGGAACTACAACATGGCCATGACCAAAATTTCAGGGAATATATGAGAATGAGCCTAAGCATTTTTCATACCTTACTAGAAAAGGTAGAGCTACAAACATGAGACACAACATAACATCAGAACCTCGTTTGGAAGCAACGCCGAGATTTTTAGCAACTGGATGTACATGCTCGGCACTGCAGTATAGTGTATGTATAGCTAAAAACAAAGCTTGCCCTGCATAATTCTAGAAACATGTCGGGCCATGTACGAGATACTGACTACTTGCAGGTGTGGGAACGGGAACCCCTTTGTTTCGTTGTGTCGCTCTCCTCCAACAACTACGGCATCAGGTTTTGTTGCCCACGTGGCAAGGGATCCGAACAAGCAGGTCTTCGCTCCCTTTACACCCAGTCACATCCCGACCCATCCACGCCTCCACCTCCACCCAGAATAGTTACATTCCGCCGAGGAGCAGGAAGTTACCTTCGCTCGCTGTAATGCAGCATTACGCCGCCGCCATGACTCGTCCGCTAAGCTCCCTGCCCTCAAGGTCGGAGACTGCTTTGGCTCTGCATTGTGTCGCCATGCAGAGCCAAAGTACTAACAACCCTCGACGGGACGGTGGTGGAAGTTAGACAGCGGCCCTATAATCGTTCGTAATCGTCGCTTTCTCTACCCATTCACCATGCAGCCCACGACCAGCCAGCGGCTTCAGTAGGGAAGGATGGGGGTGGGAGGAGGGAGAGGGAGATAATTTGCAAAGGATCGAATGAAGCTAACAACCATTAGGCGCAGGGGCAGCACCGTCACGGACGTGGAGCACCGCAACGATTGGAAGGACAGACCACCCGCGGCCAGCACTGGGAACAGTACTCGCACCACGGGTATTCTGTATAGCTTGAGAGGGACAAGTTGTCTCTCACGCTCCTATTTCAGTCTCGCTCTCTTAAGATCTCAGCCACTTCTTTCGTTAGTTTTTCCACATATTGATGATTTCAGTATTTTTGTTCTCATCACTTAGCGCAAGCATTGCCTTTACAAATTCGTCTTGAGAAACTCTCATTTTGGTAGAAGTGATTGCTGTACCACATGATTGTATTGTGTGAGATGGATGACGACTGTCTATTTACCTTTGCGGTACAGACGTAAGGGTTGTCCCTGCACACATTTGACTGTAACCTATTTTACACTGCACTTGGTTTATGTACACTCTTCCCGTTTTCACAGTTTCGGCGTAAATACTTGAGCCATTGCAGTATTGTTATTCATCAGGAACAAATGGACAATCGAGAATCGCCATAGTAAGCACTTGTATAGGTAATTTACGTCTCCCCTGCCAGTGTCAATGCGTCATTAACTTAAGTGAAACACGGCTTGTTTCTTTCGTAGAGTTCGTTATAGCAACTAAAGCCTGGAGTGTTAGTGTGACTGCGATGCTCCCAAATTAAAGTACAATGTATACGTAGCGCAGCAGCTTCAATGGAAGCTGAAAATGGAGGTGGCACTGAGGAGAATAAATATAATGAATCGATAGAGACTGAAAATGGAGATGACATGGAGAAAGATAAAGTTGGTAAAGCGATGGAGGCTGAAGATGAGATTTCACGGAGGATAATAAAGACGGTGGAGTGATGGGGACTCAAAATATAATTGATTATTTAGAAATGTTAAAGGAAAGTTGTCTGAATTTGATTACCATAAATTAATTACCACCGGTTCTACTCCAGGAATGCTGTATAGTCTTCCTAAAATACGTTAAACAGGCTGCCCAATCAGACCCATATCATCAACCTTAGATACTTTCACTTATATATATATTTTTTTTTCAATTCTGTCTCCCCTGCCAGAAAAAAAAGATACTTTCTCTTATAAGTTTTTTTTTCCCAGTTCTGTCTCTCCTGCCAGAAAAAATTACATCTCCTTTGTCAATGAAAAAAAAAATACAAATGTCATATGACTAGCTTTAATGTAAAATCTTTATTTACTAACATTTCATTAACAGAAACTATTAACATGTGCGTTGAGCAATGCAAGAAACTAACCACAGCTCAACACAGCCCTACTATTATATAATTCGGGTCCTTATTAGAACTAGCAGTTGTATTTTTATGCCATCATGAAGAAATAAAAAAAAAAATCATAATCAGCCAATTGAGTTCAAACATATTTTGTACAAAAGATACGTGGATGGCTGAAATGTTTTGTTTTTACAGAATAATCACACATAAATCAACGGCGTGAGTATTTGAATAGCAAACATGCGAACATTTCTTTTACTGTAGGAAAAAAAGAAAATCATTTTCCACCTTTCTTTGACATATTAGTAACCAACACTGATGTTTACAGAAAAAAATACGTTCACAGGTTAAGGACTCAACTATTCATCCTTTGTCCTTAGCTCTTTTAAAATCAACTGTCATAACACTCATGCACAAGGCTTATCACATATGTTCCTCATAAGTTTCATATAAGGAAATTAATAGGCCTAGGAATAATATTTCCACCAACGGTTATCCTAGGTATATTTTAGATAAATGTGTAAAAAGGTTTATGTAATGTTTTCTCTTATAATTATACTCCAACTACTAATGGCAACTGAAATACATATAATTACCATTCCATGTCCATTATAGTTATCACATTTGGAATTCCTTAGAGAAATATTTAAGTAAAATTTTCCAGGTGTGTCCTTTAGATTTTTTTTTTTTTACAAATTATAGTGCTATTGGTTCATTTTAATTTATATATATATATATATATATATATATATATATATATATATATATATATATATATATATATATATATATATATATATATATATATATATATATATATATATAGATAGATAGATAGATAGATAGATAGATGGCTACTTTGTCAAAGTATTTATGTTCGAACGTCGTATATTCTTTTGTATGTCCTGACCACTCAATTAGGTATCTTCTCGTTGGCTCCCAGTCTCGGAACCTCAGACTGAGAATGTTCGAACATAAAAATTCATCTTTCAGAATTAAACACATATAACACATCTAAGCCTTTCTAATATTAAGAAACATGCGGTATCAAGTCATCATATAAAGAAAGAAAATTTCAGTTTATTGTTGGAAGCTAAAAACGAAACATAACTCAGGATAGCCGAATCCTTGTTAAATAATCAATACAAACCTCAAATGAACTCCAATTACTCCTCTGTAAAAACTTTATATTGTCTGAAACAATCAAGGTACTTTTTTTGTATAATTGATTGAGGTTAGGTTTAGTTTTTATTTATTTATTTTTTTATTTTATTTATTTATTTATTTATTTTTTTTTTTAGGTTTAGCGTGTGTAGCTTCTAGCATAGTTTGTGTTTTGATGTCCAGTACCTAATTGGAGATATCACGACTTCTAGTTAATGACCTCGGCCACCAGATTACACACGTTAAAACAGCCTTTCAGAAAAGACAAAGTATGCACAAAGAAAGTATGTTTAGGCCAAATACTGTAAAGAAAACTCATATCAGAGTCAGTGACTCTTGAAATCATGGCATGCATTATGAAACAGTGGTATCCTTTGGCAGAATCCTGTCACGCTGCCGGACGCGTGATTATGCTCTACATAAATATATTATTGTCCCTCCGCTGGGAGGGACACGGTGAGGAGGCAGTATAACGGAAGTGAATAACCCTTACAGCATTGGTGACGAAGTCTGGGTGCGGCCACCGTGCATCAGGGCTTTGTGATAGGAATGGTGTCGGAACAGCTCGTCGAATGTTCCCCGCCATGTCAAGAAACTACAGCTTCGTATCAACTCTACATGCTCCAATGACGAAAGCAACTCCTCCGAGGATGACGAGGAGGAACTGCTTGTCTCATTCCCGAGAAAGGAACGGGGGCAAGAGACAGACGACCTGACAGTACTGACGGCGATGCGGGTAGATAGGAGCTGAGATACTTCGAAAGAATTCGGAGACAGGATATGTTACTTATGTGATCAGTATATCAGGGAGAAGTGTGTGTGTGTGTGTGTGACCTTGGTGGAGGTAGGACGTGTCCGCTCTGCCTTCCATTCAACTTGTTCTTTCATAAGACAATTTTGTACATTTGCCATTAGAATGGGACCCATTTCAGAAAACAATTTACCTGCCACAGATACCCATTGCCCGATATACAAACACTAAATGCACTTTGGAATCCCCTAAGTGTCAAGTGCAAAAAAATACTACACACAGACTGTTCTCAATAACCGACCTATGTCATGTGAACTTTTTAACACTAATAAACCAGTACATGTGTGAAGAGTGCGCAAAAGAGCATGGTGATAGACAGTTTGCGTTGATGTATGCATTAGTAGAAAAGGAAGAAGAAAATGAATAGAATATGGGTGAGGAAAATAAATAATGAAAGTGAGAATGACCAACCACCGACCCCCACTTTAGAGTGCAGTTCGAAAAGTGTCTCGGACAATGAGTCGATGAACGTGGACGCGTCACTGACGAACAAGGCACTAGTAGTGACGGTTAAGGATGAAAGGAAACAAAAACACGAGTATGTTACTTTTACAAACTAAATCGTTGTAGATATGGTAGAAAGGGTCGTAATTGTCCCTTTTCATATTCTAACCTGGGAAACAGACATAAAACATTTGCCAGAGACTCGGTCAAAGGGTGCAAAAAAAGGTAGCGATTGCTGTTATGTTCTTCCACTTATTTGCATTGGTTCTGAGAGGAAGCGCGAGTATTTTAATCTGTAGTACAAAAGACTACACTTGAAAGACACTACTAGTAGACGGTACCCGGATAATCCAAGGAGTTTCGAACATGACGAGCCTTATGAAGCACCCCGACGACGACATCCATCTAGGGTCTCGCGAGCCTTTCATTTCAGTGGCTCGCAGACACAAGGACGGGTAGGATGTGGCGCAACAAACAGGAGTGCTGGTAAGTCTGTAATTTCATACAAACTTGTTAATAAATTTCCTGGGTTCACTACTGATCTAAGCAGGTCCTGTTGCCTGCCACCAACTCTTGGTCACACTCCCCAATACCTGCTTCTTAACCAGGTTGAGCTCCAGTAGAGAACCCCATCAAAACTGGCCAGCCACCAGCCCTGTCAAATCACCAAGCACATGTACATATACAATATTACTAGCTGGACAGTATGCTATAAACGCAAACTCACACCAAGTTGATTTACATAAAATAGTCATAGTGGTTTGTGATTAAGTGAAGATGTGTGAGAGCAGTGAAAAGGTTGAGTTTCCAATGAGATGTGGATGTTGGTGTGTATTTTATCATGAATGAATGCGGATATCCAATACTTCAGTGACTTGCACATACATAGGGCATCACTACAGGCAGCCACTCCTCAGTACCCAAGTACCCACCTTCCATCATAGCCCATTGAACCACTTCTTAAATCATGGAGTTCTTGGCATGCTGATGGATTGTGTCTTAAGTATTGGTGTAACCATTGTGTCCATGTGTGCCTCTGTTCACATAATCTGTGGCAACTTTTCCAGGACTGTTTTCAAAGGCCACAGAAATAATTAGCTGGTTTATCAAGAGTGTTTCTCCTGTTGATAATATAGAAATGATGTTAATCTGTCACTGGAACCATAAAAAAAGATCCTTAAAAATCCGTACAACTTCAGCTGGGGTGGCGCAAAAGTGTCTCAGAGTATGGACCTAAGTTTTACTGAATATAGATTCTTTTTTGAGGAATGACTGGGGGAGAGTTTTAATTAGCCAGTCAAAATGTTTCCACAAGCAACTTGATAAGACCAATGTTCATCCTGAAAGGTTTAATGAAGCCATTACTTGTATAATGTTGCTTTGAATTTTTTTATGTAGGAGGGGCACTGGCCAAGGGCTACAAAACATATATATATATATATATATATATATATATATATATATATATATATATATATATATATATATATATATATATATATATAAAGCTCACTGAGGTGCTGGGCCATTCATTATTAATATCACAGGCTACACAAGTATACATGCAATATTTACATAGTGGTAAGTGGTTGTGTCAATCAGTGAGGTTTAAATGTGGTAGGTGAAGAGTGGTGGTATAAAGCTGAGTGAAAAATTAAGTGCGAATAAGAAGTTAATTTCAAAGAAGAGTGAGAGATACGGAGGTGGAGGAGCATGTAAGTGTGAAAATGAAGAGGATGGAATTCGTATAGATAGCAAGGTGATGGTGGTGGTGGAATGTATGTGGGAGAGGCACTTTAACTGCTTAATGAATGAGAGGACAGTAGGGGAAGCAGTGATATCCCACATGGGGATGCAGGCTTGTGGAGAATGAGAGGTTAGGCAGAAAGGAATTGGTTTGGAAGGGGTAGACAAAGTGACAGCAAAGCTGAAGTGACATTAATGGAATAAATGCAGTGAAGTTAAAGTATGGAGGCAGAGTACATAGTAGTAGACTGGATACTTGCAATATGTAAACTGAGAATGGTAAGTGCCTGGTGTGTGGAGGAAGACAGTTAATGTACCCCTATAATAAAGGTGATGGTTGTAAGAATGTTTGTAACAGTTACAGGAGACAGACAAGTTTGCTTGACCCATCAGGTAAAGTCTATGTAAGGGACTGCACCAGGAAACTATACTTAGATGGAAGAGACTGAGGTGAAGATCAATGAGAAACAGGGATGATTCAGGAAAAGAAAAAGTTGGATGGATCAGAAAATAGAAGAGTACTCAGGATAGAATAAAAAGTTGTATGTAGTGATCATGGACTAAAGAGAACACATGATAGGGTGGATAGAAAAGTCCGTTGAGATTTCTTGAAAGTATATAGTGTAAGAGGTGAGTAGTCAGAAGGAACTGAGGCTTTTATGAGGATGAAAGTGCTGTTTGGTGATGGAGGGAGCCCTTGAAGAGAGTTACACTAAAGGAACAGGAGTGAGGCAAGGATGTGTATGTCCCTTTGGTTGTGTAACACATTCATGGCTGTATGAGGAAGATGAAAACATAAGCAGGAAATGTTATTGCATGGCTGAAATAGAATGGAAAGGGGTGGGTTGTAGTAGTACATGTCTCTGCAGATGACACGGCCTTCATAGCAGAGAGCGAAAAAGAACTTAAAAGAATGGTACATCATTTCTATGGGTGGGTATCAGATGGAAACTGATGGTGAATGCTGGGAAATGTAAAGTGATGGCATTTGAGAGGAGAGAGGTGATATGAGCACCAATGCAAGTGGTATAATTGTGGAATGGGTGAAAGGAAATGTATTGAGATGGTATAGGTATATTGAAAGGATTTTAACAATTTTTGCCTTAATGCACTATGGACATATGTGTACATAGTGCTTTTCCCAGGCCATCTCCTTAAAAGTGAAATCTCTGGAGATCAGTACTTGTTCAAACCAAATGGGAAGCATTTCATATATTGCCTGTTGCACTGGTTTCATTATACTGTTGATCCAAGTTTGGAGATCTATAGATATATGCCAGTGAGATTTTGTTGTCTTTAATATTCAGCATACAAGTAACACATTCAACATCAAACCCAGTTGAATTACACAAGTTCTTCAAATGAACGTGTCTTTCTTAACAAGTATTACTACATGTCCACCAGCACCTGGTGGTCTGTCCTTCCTTTACATGGTGATAGCATAGGAATCACCATTAAAATAGTGCTCAGATACTTCACTTAACTTTGTTTCTCTAAGGAAAATAGCATGAGGCTTTCTTCAATTTACACAAATACTTAGTAAATCAAATAAATACTCAGTAAATCACTCTTATATCTGGTATTTCTTCCGTCCACAATGGTGCACACACACTGGCTCATCACACACTGGCTCATCACCTTTTCCATTCCTTCTCCAGTCTGTGGTACTTCCTCATAAGTATTTTCTTGATTTTTTTTTTGGTGTACTTTGTTTTTTTTTTTTTGTTTGCAGTGAGATTTTTATTAGCTTTGTTTTTTTTGTTCATAATGATTGATGTCTTTCCCTTCATTTTTTTTTAGAATGCAGTGTTTTGTTCATATCTTTTTTTTAGCCAACAGCATGAACTCTCATCTCCTGGAAGTGTGATCTGGCACTATTTTGACATTATTCTTTGGTGAAGCCAGCTCCTTCAGCTTTCTACTTGATTCCAGAATCATCTCCTTCCGTGCTTCATTTTGCAGCACCACCTTGTGTCTGGTTTGGGATGGTGTATGGTGGTTTGTGTTCTGTCTTGTCACTTTATTTCTCTCTCTCTCATCTGTAATTCCAAGATCTTGGACAATGCTCTTTACAGTGTAGATATCCTCAGTGTATATTAAACTTACCTCTGGTTCCTCCCCGCTTCTTTCAGGCAGTACTGCAAATACCAGGTTGAGTGTAAGTTTTAAACTCATTAATCTCCTACATTACTACTTGTTTTCCCTTGACCTCCGAGAGTGAAGGGTTGGTGCTATGTAGAAGTCTCCTCCAGCTGTTTCTGTCCCTTGCATCTTCCTCCATGACTTTGCAGTTTTAAAACACAATTCCTTTCCTGCATCTCGCTCTCTGCTCCCACACTGTTGCCTTTTGTCATTATCTTGATATCCAATCTTCTTGTTTCAGCCTTCTTGTTCAGCTTCCACAACTCTCATTTCTTGCTTAAATTCCTTCATTTTACTTACCAAATCCTTGAGAACCCTTGCCCCTGAGCAAATATGGAATATACTCAGTATATAGTCTTTAAGTATATAGGGGTATACAGGTTCTTCATAAATAGTCTTAAGTATATAGGGGTCTACAGGTTCTTCATAATTTCCTGACATGCACCTGCACATAATAGTTTAAACTCAGTTTTCTACATGACATTATGTACAAATACACTAACAAGAGTTTTCTACATGACATTATGTACAAATACACTAACAAGATTTAAATCGTGACAACTTGCATGTTTTCCTGGACAGGACAGCCTGACTGCAGAAGATAGAAGGCACAGAGGAAGAAGATACAAGGGATGGAAACTGGAGAAGACTCATACATGGCACCAACTCCTCACTCTGCAGTGGCAAAAGCAGCAGTTTTCCAGGAGGCTGTGTGGTGTGGCCTGGTCTGTATGTAATGTACAACAATCCCATCATACTCTGAAATTGCTCTCTGCTCCCTCACCATCAACATTATTTGTTTATCAAACGAGTTTTTCCAGTTTCATCAACACCTTTGAAATCCCCCCATATCATTCAAACCTACATGTAGCATACATACATAGTTTTAGTATATAAACTACATGTTAAAAAACTAACAAACAAATTTGATTTAGGGGCAAAAACAGTCGGCACCCAAAAAGGCAGGAGGGCTGGAGTGGTGGACGAGTGTGTTGGAATGGTTTTTACTTTAGTTACGATGAGAATGAATGGCTATCTGCTTTGGCTTTTTAATTCTCACCAGTATTTTTTAATAATGGCTTTTTAATTTCTCTCCCCAGTATTTTTAAGGCTGAGAGGATGCTGCTGGTACTATATACACTCCAAGGCAGAGGCAGAGTGGGTTGGGAATTCTCACAAAAAAAAAAAAAAATTACCAAACTCTCAAGACTCTCCGGAGAAAAAACACTGAATCTCGCTTGGAGGAAATTTATTTTAAAAGAAAAATCATAAATAATAGTTGAGGAGTCTGGGACTTAAAACACTGAAGCTCATGTACCAGCACCAGCTGGCTGACATTGAGTCTTTATACACACACTTGTTCAGGTAGAAAGAGATAATGTATATATATATAGTAGTAGTAGTAGGTAGAGAGAGATGTTCCTCTCATCTTCTTTCAACATCCTCTTCTGTCTTCCCATCATCCTGGCAACACATTTCTGTCTGTCATTTCCGTTTGTCAACTATCAACGTGGAAAGGATAAGGATGCATCAGGTAGACTTTCAGACTTGGCGGCACCTATAAGAAGAAATGAACACGATAAGATACCAACCACAATTCGTATTTTGACTAAAAATGTCGTCACTCAGGCCTTATTTTTAAAAATGTCACTCAGGCCTTATTTTTAACTGTCAGGCCTTAGTTAAAAAAAAAAAACTACTTATCTCACTTATCTTATGAACTACTGTAGAGCTTCAGCAGCTTGTCAGCAGCCTTAGATTTTACTGCAAGCAAAAGGGCTTTTCTTATTGAAGCCACAATGCCTTGTTCAAAGAGAAAGGACCTTTAAAATCTGATGCTCACTGTTTGAATGGGGAGTTAAAATTTTTGTGTAGAACAAATCATAATTACCTTGTTTCCATAAAAGGAGTCACAGTCAAACTGACTGGAAACTTCAACCTTCTGAAATGCTCTGACAATACACTAAAAATCCAAAATAAACTACAGCACCAAAATCTTTCAAGTGCCACTTCTTATTGGGGTCTTTCAGAATGGTAGTGTGCAACCATATAACAACAGCTAGCTCACCATAATAAGGAAGAAGTCAGAAAAAGTTAAGCAAGATGGACACCTCCCCCACACCTAGTACATCCTGCACTTTGAGACAGCAGTAGCTCCAGTATCCCTCTACCACACCCCTTCTGCACACCTGCAAAAAAAACAGGACAAAAAAAAAAAAATAAATAAATAAAAAAATAAAAAATCATACTTTCTCTTACTCTTTTTATCTCCTCTACTCATATTGTGTGCTCCAGGTTCTCTTGTATTTACAGATGATGGGTTCATGACCTATCTTCAGAAAGCTGTGAGAACGCAGTCTGTCTGCAACAAAGGACTAACACTATGAACTAAATCCTGCATCAAGATGGATCCTGCACACATCATATACATAACATGACTAGTTCCTAGCCAAATGCAGATTTCATGAACACAATAAACAGATAGTAACAGCAGCTTCTGGGACCACAATTTAAAAAGTCGTCATTTTGAGTGAGATGAAATCTGAACAATATACAGAAAGTAACAGCTTCTGGGACCACAATTTAAAAAGTTTCGTCATTTTGAGTGATGTGCAAATTATTTGGGGGTTAAAGGGATTTTCATAATTTTGCAGGCTCTAGCAGGAGGAAGTTAGGGGACAAGATTTCCAAGGTGATGTCCCTATGAAGCTAATCAATTAATTCTACATAACCTCCGCTCTATCACTTCACCTAATGCCTTTGGAAATTAAAGAATGCCTGTTGAAAATTAAAGAAAACATGGTGTTTCAAAACAGCTTGTTCAATTGCCACTCATGAAAACACCCTTGAAACACTGAATAACTTCCACTGCACCCTGTTAAAAACTAGTAGATGTGGAAAACTAACTTCCACAAAGTGGAGAAGAGAAGACGGCGAGCCTTTTTCATAATCTCAAACTATCACTTGAAACATGAACACACCATTGAAAACTCCAATAACTTGCGCTACAGCCTGTTAAAAGTAGGATACAAGATCTCGCGGCATTTCATAACACCGTCCTACATAATACCTTCCTGCTCCACACACACACACACACACACACAGGCGGTGGGGACTGGACTACTGAGAGATGTTTCATGGCGTGGCATGGTTTGTAGACTTCCTCGCTGGGTGCCGTCAGTCCGTCCGTTCCCACATTCCTCCCCGGCATCACAGGAAACTATGCTTTTTGGCATCACTGACGCCCTGCGAGACACCCTCCACCGGTGGAAATATGTGGATTCCACCTTTACAGCGGCCGTCCACAACGACCATCCCAACTAGCTAGCAATCTATAGCAAATAACCCTATCAACCTCTCGGCCTGGACAACTGACGACCACACTACCATCAACTAGCAGAAAACCGTAGTCGTTCATTTCGACCTCGCCATCATTCCAACCCCACTCTTGTCCTCTCTTTGGGTAGCCTGTCCTGGACGTGGCTGCGGGCCTGTCCTGGACGTGGCTCCCGCAGCCAAAACTCTTGGCATTGCAGTGGACAGCAAACTTAACTGGGGTCAACATGTCAACACTGCCACACAGACTACACATGTTACGCCATTCTAAGAAATGACTTGGCCAGCTTCACTATAAACTATGAAATTCACACGACTGTCATCCTCCCCAAATTCACATAAGCATCTCCCTCCTAGTCCTCACACTTCAACACAACACAAACCTGTTATAGAAAAAAAAGCAGCCAGGATCGTCCTCGGCCCATCATACGCTGGACACAGACCCTCGGTTTCACAGAACTGACCACGCATTACAACTTCCTCCACTTCTGCCAACAACTAGATATTAATCCACGCCATCATCTCCCTCCTTCCTCCCGAAACAAGTCCCAAGAACAGCCCCGTTTCAGCAATAATAAAACCGGTTACCAATATATAAACCCATCTCCAACTGAATGAATAGTTATACACGTTTTTTGTACCAGGTAAAGTCTCAATGATTTTTTTTCCTCAACCTTTTTAACCTTTTCTTTATCTTCTACTTTGTTCTATTGAAGTTTTTTTTTTTTTGTCGGGTAACTGCCAACACCAATAAACCGTAAATAATAATAATATTAATATTCTTACGCACGCAGTAGCTAGAGAGTGAACTACACTTAACGAGAAGTATCTACCCTGTGGTTAGATAAGCAACACGAGGACGCCTGCTTCACTGCTACCACTGCTACATTCCTCTAACATATGAACCTTCGAAACTCATGACAAATGCGATCGAACACAAGGAACGCTCTACGTTTCATCTTGTAATATTAAAGTGAATATGCATCACCTATAAAATCCCAACGAAACAAACAAGACCGACATGGCAAAGATATCTTGGACATCCAAGCTTAACCGGTGATAACACATCCAAGCTTAACCAAACACAGTAAGCTCGGTGACAGACCTCGTTCACTTATTCAATACGTTAGCTTTACACTAGCTCGTATTTCTCGATTTTTTATTAAGGCACACGAAATATTAAACTATTTTATTAACGCATACGAAATATTAAACCAACATTAGACAAAGAAAAGGGTATGCATAGTACACTGGCTCGTATTTCTCGATTTTTATCAACTGAAACATTAAACTACATCGGACAAAGGAAAAAGTATGCATAGTAAGCAAGAAACTACCATCAATACAACTTAAAAAAAACGAGAAAAAACAACGGTACCTTGGAAACAGACGCTCTACTTGCTAAACCACTAACTACCACCAACGTGAAAAGCATTAGCAACCCATTTCTTAACACTGACAAATCACAGACAGCAGCAATTCTTGTAATAATCACACGTATCTATAAAAGTGAATGAATGAATAAGCAAACAAGAGTTAAATCCAAGAACGTAAATACTGAAGTGAAATATATCAAAATGTCATGAACACGAAAGAAATACAAACAGCAATCAAACCAACCAATTACTATCTATAAAACGACAGTAATTAAAAGCAAACGTAATATTTACCTAATAGGAAATACTTACGGCCCAAATTACTACCCATGTTCTAATTAACTTAACCTTTAAATACACCTCCCTGCGATGATGACCAAGCACCCACACGGACGCACGCACAGGACCTCCTCTGTCGACGTCTCTTGAGCAACTGACGTGGCCTGGTTCAAAGGCTGGTTGTTGCCCACCGACCTCTTCTTCGTTTTCCTCTTCCTCCTCCTCTTCTTGTTTCCTCGTTATCCTGTTACTTTGTTTCTTATTTTCTCCTCCCTCTTCTCGCTCCTCTTCTCATTATTCCTTGTTTTACTCTCTCTCTCTCTCTCTCTCTCTCTCTCTCTCTCTCTCTCTCTCTCTCTCTCTCTCAATATTACATTAAAACAAGTTACAGATCTTCCCTTTCTTTTTTCTCCGTGTGTGTGTGTGTGTGTGTGTGTGTTGTTCGCTGGTTAACTTAGGCAATTAAAGTTGGACAGTTGAACATCATTATTACTTTTACAATCTCTCTCTCTCTCTCTCTCTCTCTCTCTCTCTCTCTCGGTTTGAATATTCAATAGTATTTGATATAATTTCTTGGGGTCTGCGGTATATAGGACGCTGTAAGACTCTCTGCATTCAGGGATTACGTAAACAGTTATCAGCCAAGATTCAAAATTGTTGGTGATGAGTTAGGCATGAGGGAGGCTCCCCGTCTAACAGTCTACTTGTCCTACGTCCACCTGGTCGGACAATGACTCGTAAGCTATGTACGTAGTTTGTTTGTTAGTTGGATTTATTGGCAAAACAGGCATTTATTGACAAAATAAGCATTATAAAAGTGTAATATAGATAGTATTATAAGGTTATTCGCCAAATGCCAAATTCAAAGTCCTTTGTTAAGAGGCACCGTCCTATCCTTGACAGACTAAGGAAACCGGGTGCAAAACAAAAAACAAAACAAAACAAATTCTTCATAGCATTAGGAAAGAGAAACATTGAAAACAGAGGGTACATCTAGAGACTAATGTTTTTGAATTTTTTTATTGAACAAATTCTACAACACCGTATGGACCACTGATAATTATATCATTATATACTCGTATCTTTGGATTACATTACGCTCCCGAATGAAATTGTACATAGTATGGCAGGCAGGCTGAGACAAGACACCCACCCAGACCAAAG
>NC_087154.1:2542500-2587500 GCF_035594125.1 Scylla paramamosain | reverse complement strand
TACATCTTCAACAAATATCATTAATACAGGTGTGTGCAAGATAGTTTTAGCACGAGACTCGTTGTAACCTTAACTTCTGTCATAATCTGGCCACCTCATGCTCCAGCTGACTTCATTGCACTGCACATCATTCGTGAAAGGAAGCCCATCCACACTGAAGAGTTCAGTGTGTTCAGAATCTTTCAATGTGAGTTAATCTGGACATAATACCATGTGACAACGTCTTTGTTTGCGTGAGGATTGTGAGCACGAAATATTCACTGCAGGAACACTGAGACGCAGTCTTGATTCTGTCTTAGAACAGATATCAATTTATATAAATCTCTTTCTTGTTCTTGTTAAAAGTCGTTTGAGATAATAGATTACGTCAGAATACTGGTGTCACACGCGAGCGAGTGAGCCCTCGCACACACACACACACACACACACACACAGACGACGGCGTGGTGATAGCGAAATTTGCGTTCAGGTCGGAGTGCCTGCCCAATCTCTGCGTATCACCGAATGTTTTGAAAATCACATACGTGTTACCATTGATCTTAACCTTGACTGCAAAACTGGTTAAGTGGAACAACAAGACATAAACATAAGCCTTAGTAGAGATATAATACAATTACTATGTACATAATTTGCTTACATAATCTCCCTTTCAATTATGATAATATATATATATATATATATATATATATATATATATATATATATATATATATATATATATATATATATATATATATATATATATATATATATATATATATATATATATATATATATATATATATCACTTGTTCACAAAACCATTTCATCTTCAGTCACCATGACAATGAATTTGTCGCTGTCATTCCCGCTGCCGTCTCACACAGCACCAGGTCTCATTTTCTCAAAGCATCTCCCGCTCCCTAAAACATTTCACTCACGCAATCACGTCATGTGAAAAATCTTAAATGGTCAAGTCTTCTTTTCTGGTAATACGCAGTATGATTTTATTGTACTTCTTTTATACTACACTGTCGGCATACTTACTAACCATGACAGAATTATATCTTTGCGGTTTACCGTTAGCGGCGACACAGGCACAAAACTCTTTTATCCTCGGGGGCGACGCTTCTAGAGCGTCTGCCGGATATCAGGCTTCCATGTCCATATTCTCGAAACCATAGTGTACACCGTTCCTATTCGAAGTTTCATGGAATCTTCTTGAAGAGGTTAGAGAGAACTCTCGGGTTCTTAGAAGGATGTTGGAGTTATTGGAGAGCTGCAGGTGGCCGTGGGTGGTGTTGGAGAAATACAGCTGCTGGCGGCGCGCCCAGTCCCGCCCGCCACACAGTGATCGCCGCAGAGCGTTGCGGAAGCGGACAGACATGACGGAGTACAGCAGCGGGTTGACAGCAGAGTTTAGATAATAGCAGGCTCCTGGTGACGGAAGATGTTACTGAGAAGTGCTATACTGATTCAACCGAGAAGTGCTATACTTATTCACTCCCAAAATTATACTGTACGTTTTCAAATGTTATCCACTAAATTGCTATGCCTATATACAATTTGATATGAAACAACAAACAGAAACGGGATGCGTCTCACCCGTGAAACAGAAGAGCTGTGTGTGTACGGAGAGGAGGGTGTCTGTCCACTGGTCTTTGCTGGTGACGATGCCGAACATGAGGCGCTGGGCGTGGAAGGGTGCCCAGCACAAGAAGAAGGCCACCACCACTGCTACTGCGGGAGACATGGTCTAAGTCATCCTTCCTACCATCTTCTGACCGTCCATAAATAATAGACACCTAAAAACAATGCAGCACACACAGTGAACAGATGAAAATGTGTGTGTGTGTGTGTGTGTGTGTGTGTGTGTGTGTGTGTTTCTTTGTTACTTAAGACGCTAGCCAAGGGAGTTGTGACAATTTCATGCCAGCTACTGAGATTCCTCTTAATAACGAATAGGAATGAACCTAGAATAATCCCATGTTGAATTTTCAATACAGTTTGTATCTGAATACTATATTTTATTTATTCTTTAATTTTTATGTATCAACTTTTTTTTTTTTTTTTTTTTTTGCCGTGTAACTAAATACAGCATTTCTGTGCATCCCAGTGTCATGTTTTTTTATTTTAGATACAAATTTCAATGACTTTTAAACACTCTGTACAAATCAAAAAATTAATTCATTCAGAAGATTATTCATTCGCATGTAATTAACAAAAAAATATACATTTTGAGTGTACATACTTGAAAATGTAACTAGTCACATTTATAGAGTACTGTAATTACAGTTAATATTTTCCTGTAATGTGTTGGGCATTTAGTTACGTTTTTGAGCGTATATAGTACTGTGGCAAAAAAAAAAAAAAAAAGTATTTACGCCCATCACTGCTTGTACTTCCTCTCTCTGCACAGCTTCCTTTCTTCATTTGTATAAATTTCTGAAGTGTCAGTTTCCCCAGTGTATTATAAATACATGACTTACATTTTACATTAGGCCGAGCTGCGTTTATTCAAGCATAAGTGATTAGTACATCGATATGCACAATACTCGCATTCCAGTGGCATGGCTTTAAATTGCTTTGCGACTAACAGGTATACCAGCAATTCCGAATTACGAACGAATGATTTCCACATCTATTGTGATTAAATGTTCGAGATCTTTTAGGTGAGATTGTATCTCACTAGTTTTCTTACTATCAGAAATGTAATGCCAGAAACACTTGAGCTTCGGTGGGTCCAGAAATGGTATGCGAAAGACAGGATACGAAATTAAGATTACGATGGCAAGAGCCCGAGAGAACAGTTTAACAGAATATGGGAAAGCGTTAGGAAAAAAGAATGAATGTTTGGTACACCTCTTAGACGGGCAGAAATGGGGAGGGTGCTGGGCCTGTTTGCTCTACTGCTGTGGTACAGATCATACAATGGCAGAGCTGAAGTGATGAAGTGATGATAAGCAAAGACTGGCGTACTCAAAGTAAGGGGATTTCTAAAAAAAAAAAAAAAAGAAAAAAAAATAATAATCAAGGTCTACTTTGGAGGTCATATATTCGAATAATTTTACACAGTTGGAACTGCCAAATGAGAGGTGCACAACATAAATAAATTTATTGAGGGAAAGCTAGAGAAGCCTTAACGAGATGGTGGTAAATTCTTAAGATTTAGCAGCGATCTCTTGTGTTACTGAGACACAAGGAAATGGTCTGAGAGAACACGGGAAGGGTCAACAACACGCCTGCACTGTCCCTCGTCCCTTCCCTCCTTGCATGTGTGTACTCGTACGTACTTCTCTGGAAATATGTTGCAATCGTAACAGCAAGTGCTTTTAACTGCCTAATCCTCAGACCATCACGTTTGTCACTTCGAAGTAACAAACATTCCCACAAACATTGCAGCGTGGATAACAATATTAAGACACGTGACACCAAAGTCTACAACATTATCTTCTGAGACAAATATTTCACCACTCGTCTTACCAAGCATTCTGATGCCCATTCTCCGAGTGTGGATTGCACCGTTGCCCGCTGTGGGCGTGCGGGCAGGAGGGTCCATGGAGAGCACCATGCCTGTAATACGTCGGGATGAAATGTGAAAAGTCAAAGGCACGAACGTCAATGAAAACCCCAGTTCAGGCAACGAAACGTTACTATAACACTGAAAAGTGCACCATACACTGTTATTATATATATATATATATATATATATATATATATATATATATATATATATATATATATATATATATATATATATATATATATATATATATATATATATATATATATATATATATATATATATATATAAAGACAAAGCAGATCTGTGGCATAATGCATGAGTTATACAAACCAATCCTGCAGTAGAGGAAGATGAGAATCGTCATGGGCATTATGAAAGCGCCTACTGTTGACAGCCAGATGAGCCACGACCACCTGCTCTCTTTGTCATGGTAAGGAATGGAGCACCAGGAACTCTGAGGCAAATCAACACCTGCTGGGTCTTGCAGCTGGTTGACCTGGGCCAGGGCGTGAGAGAGGAGACTTTATATATCTTGGTTACCTATTCGTCTAGACACACACACACACACACACACACAGACACAGACCTAAGCCTTACTTTCTAGATGATGAAGCCCTCTTGGACAGCACAGTGGAAGGAGCAGAAAATTGAGAAGCATGAGAGAATGGAGAGATGACAGGGTGGAGGCGACGCACCTGGTAATAGTATCCCCAGGGCACGGCGGCCACAAGGGACAGAAGCCAGATGACGGGCACTACTCTGGCGGTGCGGGCCAGAGTATGAGTGGTACGGGCATAGACAGGGTTGGTGATGGCCACGTACCGCTCCCCGGACACCGCTAGGATGGTCAACACTGATACATGCGCTACCAGTTCCGGCATCATGGCACGCAGGCGACAGGCTGCCTCGCCCCACGGCCAGGGGTACTGGACCCACATCAGGTACACCTCCATCGGCAGGGCTGCCGACATACACATGTGTAGGCACAAAAACATAAAATTCTAATGATGCGGTCACACGAGAAAGTTTCTCAAAAAAAAAAAAAAAAATTGCAGAAAATAATACCAGACAATCTTAAACTAAAATAATTAATTCTCGTGCGTGTCACACGGAGGACAAATTTGAAAAAAAAAAATAAAGATAAAGTGTGGGTCTAGATGTTGTAGTGGTAGCTTTGTGGTATTTGCTGAGAAAATAAGGAAATTAAAAGAAAGCTAAAAGAAAGCGCGTGTTGACTCATGAATGACTGACACTGGGGCGAAACATGGCAGTTCTGGATCTCAACCTCATGAGCCACCTATTCTGTTCACCTTTCTTTGTACTATGCTCCATATATCATTCAGATAAACATCATCACAACAGCAGGCTGTTACACTTGAGCAAAATTTAATGCCATAACCTACTAAACCAGTGTGTACTGGTGGTGGTGGCCAGCCCGGGGCAGGAGGATGGCCTGGGGTTCTAGGTCTTGGCCTACGGTCTGGAAGAGGGCCATAATGAGGCTAGGGGCACGTTGACCTCCGCGGAGGAAGAGGGAGTGGGGCTCGTCCCCTCTTCCCCACGTCTCGGAGGATGAACTCCACTCCCTCGTCCTCTGCGGGGATCAGCACTCCACTGGCCTCCTTCTGGTTCTCCTCCGGACCTTGGGCTGAGACCCATAGCCCCAGGCCATCCTCCTGCCGCAGGCTGGCCACCACCAAAGCGATCGTCTGTAAATGCTGTAGTGCTTTTTTCTCGGTTTACGCTACTCGGCAACAAGTATATGTTCAGTTCTGATATACTTATGTATTGGTAAATTGTAACACCACAGTCAATTACAGATCAAAGAATATCTAGTTGAAGGTTTTCGGCGATTTTAAGAAACTTTTCTTCTGTACCATTTCTGTCAGCCGACATCTTTCTTTCTTGACCACAACTTGTCGACCTCGACAAAAAATAACCATCATTCTAGAAGTCAAAATCATGACTAAAATCCAGCTGAGTTTTCAGTGAAATGAAGCCAACTTGAGTCTCAGCACATAATTTCAGAGAATGTACTTCATGTGACCGCACATCGACAAACAACTTTTCTCATTAAGCAAACGAAACACATAAGACGCAGAATAATAAAAAAAAGTCTTTTTACCCTACATCTTTATTAACAGAAACAGGAACTTGGAAAAATGGTAACCATATCTTCAGAGGACTGCCTTGGCGATATTCATGGATGAAATTACAATCCTGCATGAAAAGAGGCAAGTTCATAAGTTACAATTTCTTTTAAAATGGATAACGAAGATATCGCAGAGGAGTGGAGAAAGAAACTTCTATGGCTTTCTGATACAAAATAACCGTGCAGTTATGAATAGCTCACTTGCCTTGTATGTCTTCATGTTTATGAAGTAAGGCCATGAAGAGGCGTCAAGCGAGAATTAACCAAAAGAGAAAAAGAGATGACAGTACAGAAATTAAGATATAATTTTGATGTAAGTTTTTGGTTCATATATGAACTTGAAATATACATAGTTACCTTTTTTACAATCCTCTACATATTTTCATTTTCTAAGTAAGAAGCCAGAAGGCGGCTCAGTATACTATATATACATGTCCTTTTCATATCAATAAGGAGAGAAACTGTATTAATCTATACTCTATAAACTACATATTACTTTATTATGATATGGGAAAGACCGTATGCCGTGTTGCACTATAAAAAAAGAGAAAAAAAAGTGAAATGGAGGCTAAATCAGTTAAGACACATAAGAGGGCAACAGATTTGCTGCCTGATGGGAAGTCTGGATTGTTCGCAAGTTAAGACTTTGTTCTGTAATTGGGGCAGACACCATAGAGTTTGAGGGACATTATAGTATCAACAATGCTAGGATGATTTGATAAGTGTGGGTTAAGAGAGAGATGACAAGTTTTTTTGAGGAATATGTATTGTGGGCGATGTTGACGGAATATTGTTTGTCGCTCCGTTTCAGAGTTCTCTCGACAGCAATTTTTCAACCAGTAAAGTATTACAGTTAAATAGCTTCATTAATTTTCTTCACAATATTAAAAATGAGAGAAAACAAAATTCAAGCCATTATACTATTATATTTCACTTTTCAAACTACCGCACTACCAGCGTCTCTTGCATTAATGATTTTTAACATGCAATTCCAGTATCTCTCCGATCACTTTTACAAGGATCGTAGGATATGCAAAGCGTAGGTGCGCAGGGCGAGAGAGAAAGTCCACCAATAAATGGAAGACATAAGAAAACCACAAAAATCGGAGAGGAAAACTTGTATCTGATGTCTTTCTACGAGTTGTTTCCTCTGAAGTACCTGTGAAGCTGACTTGTCGTTTCCGGAGAGTAAGGTTGAGTTTCGCGCTGCATCAGTGAGAAAGGACGGGCAGTCGCTAGCAGTATTTTGACCCAAAACATTGAGCGGCGACAACAAAGCGCATGGAATGTGGATTCAAACTCTCAAAGGAGACGCCGAGATGATACAAAGTGAGCGCAGTAAAGGGCAGAGAGACAGAAGGAGGACAGTGCGATATCATACCGTCATTTCTGGAATACCATGCCTCGGTGCATAGTCTGTTTGTTGAGCATCTCCACTGTTCCATCTTCTCTTTGTCAAATCAGTGGCTATCCCTTCTCCCCTCGGTCATAACGTCACGCTGTGTGAACCACTATACGCAATATTAATTGCAAAGAGGCATCCTTAACAAGCTGACTGTAGAGTGTTTCAGTCATCGTGAATTCCTGGGTGGACAAGGACGTGCGTTCAGATTCAACGCGACGACAGAATATCTTGATTCCTTTTAGGGAGGAGACACACTGGCCATCCTTTCATCTGTTCGTTTGATATTGGCGCCACATGATGCTAACTGAACGAAGATATTGAATGATATGAAAAAAAAAATAGTTTGACCCAAGTTTAATGGTCTGCGACAAATGACAACATAGCGTCAATGTGGGAATACTATGAGTATTTTCACAATTACTTTTGGTGTGAGTAACAGGAGACTAATTAACTAAGGACCAGATGACATACATGCTACACATTTACCAAAGACAGAGTGTAATCAAGTTCCTCATAGCAGATCCTCCAAGTGACTTCCCGCGGGATATGATGTACTGCTGCACTGTAAGGTTCATCCCCAGACCTTTCCCAGCTGTCGGATGCTTTTACATTATCCCAACATTTCATAATACGAGTACAATCCCAGTTTCGTGTTTGTGTTATGAAAGAGACCTGGCAGCGCGCATCAAGGGCCCTGGAGGATGATAATAAGCCCCATAACTCAGTACACCAACCTGATATACATTTCCAGGACTCACATGAACTGCAGCTCGGAAACAAAGAAAGAAAGGGATAGGAAAAAAAAAAAAGAGAAAAGAAATTAGAGGCGCATGAACGGCAAACACGTGGTTCGAATACGGCAGGTGAAAGATTACCCATTTGAACCACGAGGACTGAAACGCTCCTGGTGATTTTGCCGTCCCAAAATGAACAAGCGTATGGTACTATGACGAGGACGGGATAAAGGACAGCTGATGTGACACACTATTTCTCTGCGATAATATTTTGTTCTGTCGTGTTCAAGCCTAAATGAAAAGAACGGGAATTAGAAAACTGTTATAGATAAAAAAAAAAAAAAAGACTAAAGTAGAGAAAATATTGCGTGTAATTAAAACTAAGATTGATGCGAGTGATATTATTCATCTTAAATGTGAAAAAAAAAAAAATGGATAGAAAGATACAGGAATAGATAGATGGACAAATAGATAGATAGATACATAGATAGATAGATAAAATAAATATAAACGGAAAAAAAAATTAGAGAGAGAGAGAGAGAGAGAGAGAGAGAGAGAGAGAGAGAGAGAGAGAGAGAGAGAGAGAGAGAGAGAGAGAGAGAGAGAGAGAAAGTGGAGGTGGGACAGCAGGAAAGTTAATTTGATGTCAATCTGCAATAACACTTAGAGTGATGATTAATAATTGTAAAACTTCAATGATTATTAAAAAAAAGCTAAAAACAATTGTCTTCGTTCCAGCATTATCAGATTGCATTCAGAGCCCGGGATAAAATTACAACTGTATGGATTTCCAGTAATGATGATGATGGGGGACGGAATGAGAGAGAGAGAGAGAGAGAGAGAGAGAGAGAGAGAGAGAGAGAGAGAGAGAGAGAGAGAGAGAGAGAGAGAGAGAGAGAGAGAGAGAGAGAGAGAGAGAGAGAGAGAGAGAGAGAGAGAGAGAGAGAGAGAGAGAGAGAGAGAGAGAGAGAGAGAGAGAGAGAGAGAGAGAGAGAGAGAGAGAGATAAAACTGGGACATTATAGAGACTTGCAAAGGACAATAAAATTTTTTCTGTCCAAATCGCTTGATCGCTACCACACCTCAGCAAAAATAAAAGTAACTAAGACAGCTACTGCTTGGCACGTCTCCTTGACTGTTCATATAGCTAGCAAGTCCCTTCTTCAGTCGCCCTATTCAAGCAGGAGCAGGTACGTAAGCCAAGTCCTTAAGCAGATTCGTAATGTTAAACCAAATGAGCGTCACTGTAGCTCCTTTCAACAATTCATTCTGACAACGAAACACTCGACAAAACCTTTCTACATTTGCCTACACCTGAATTTCACGCCACTGCCTACCGTCCCAGAAGACTAATTGAGTGGAAATAAGCTGTTTGCTCCAATATCCGTCAATCATTTCAGAATTTCCAAGCGTTCCATTATGTTTCCCAGGAGGCGATGCTTCACCGAAATAAACAGGTGTAATAGTGCCAGTCTCCCCTCGCGGGAAATAATGTTTGGGAAAGAGAACACCACATCTTGGCTTTATCGCTTTACGCTTGTATCCTGCGAGAGCGAGAGAGAGAGAGAGAGAGAGAGAGAGAGAGAGAGAGAGAGAGAGAGAGAGAGAGAGAGAGAGAGAGAGAGAGAGAGAGAGAGAGCGCTAAAAGAGGGATATATACAACAGGGAGAATATGAGGGTTACAGAAAGAAAACTTATCTTATTATGGGTAAAAGTGAAGTGATGGCAAATGTGTTGAGGGGCTGGAGGAGGGAAGAAAGTGTTATTACATGCGGGATGATAAAAAAAAAAAAAAAAACTAATAAAAGAGAAGAAAATAAAAAAAAAACTTAATTGAGAGAGAGAGAGAGAGAGAGAGAGAGAGAGAGAGAGAGAGAGAGAGAGAGAGAGAGAGAGAGAGAGAGAGAGAGAGAGAGAGAGAGAGAGAGAGAGAGAGAGAGAGTATAAACAAATCAACAACTGTACAATTAGTGTTAGTATACTACACACAACTTAAGTTAGCCTAAAATCGTTTTAATACTTTCACTGTTACACTAAAGAACTGGCAGCACCAGAATCAATTCATGAAATTTTTATAAGCATCTACAAGAAAGTTAGCGGTGAAAGGGAAGACATTCTGCAATAGCTTCCCAGTTCAAAGATTGGATGTGGCTGTAGAACAAGTTAAAATGTCTCAGAGTGACTGGTAATTAGGGAAAGGTGTACCAAGTGGTAGTTATAGGGTCAACTTTTCTTTTTTTTTCTTTATCATCAACATTTACATTAACTTCAGCTCGGTAAGAAGGAAAAAAACATAATTATGGAGCAGTTTAATGGGCCATTCTTTGCTCCCTTACGACGTGCTTGGTGAGAGTCATCCTTCGTGTATCCCTTTATGGTTTATACATAACGCTACACCAGTTTGCCTCTCACGTCAGACTCAGACTTATTAGCAGTGGTGGGCCAAATTTTCCATACTCAACTGCAGAAATAAAGGATGGAAAGTATTGTAGCATGTTCTTCTTGATATCATTATTTTGCGCTCCACCTACAACGAACGAACAAAAAATAATCCTGTGGTATCCTCTGAAAAATAATTTTGCTTTGCCACCGAAAAAAAAAAAATCTACTAAATCACTCTCATATTTCTCCCGATGCACCGCATAAAAAAAAAAAATATGATCTCATATTTCATTCGCTCTTCCTTGAAAAAAAAAAATGAAAAAAAAGATGAACAAAATAATGAAAATACAAACAAATAAATAAAAAAAAACGAATAAAAAAAAAAATAGATAGAGAAATAAAAAAAATGAGTACCAAATTCTCCCACTGGTCACTACACAGAGTAACGCTGAAAGAAAAAAAAAACTTCATATGGATCAAATAAACAAAAGAAATTATACATATACACCTAACATAATAAATAAAATCCTATCCACTACAAAAAACTCTTTCCACCATCATTACCACAAATACCACATGGATACATACCATTAAGATCATTACAGCAGTCTCCACCGTTCCATTCACCATCAATCGCAAAAGTCATTAAGAATTCGGCTTGTGAGGAGGCAGGGAGGGAGGGAGAGGCTGAAAGTTATTGAGTATAAAGTAACTCGGCCCATCCCTCCAGGAACTGCGTCTGTTGCTTGCAATATACGAGGTCTGGGGAATGGAAAGTAAAGGAGGCGGAGGAGGTAGAGGAGGTGGAAGTGGAGGTCTTGCTCGTGATGGTGGTGGTGGTGCAATACTCGTAAAGCGAATGGAGGAGGAAAGGAAGAAGAAAGGTAAGAAGGAAGGACGAAGCGGTGTATGTCTCATTCAGTGTGACTTGAGATCTGGTCCTTTTGTTCTCTTGATATTTAGTGAACTGGAGAGTTGTGTTATTGGAACCTCAACTAAAATAACCAGGGTGACACCACACACACACACACACATCCAAAAGTTCGATCCAGATTAAATGTACAATCAATGTCCCTTCATTCTATCAAGCAACGTATTTTTCATCGTTACTTGTGCTTCCCACTTTTGCTCCCCCTCTTTTTCTCTCCTTTTTTCTCTTTCTCCAGTTTCCTCTCCTTTCTTCTTCTATGCGAGCTTTCTTTTCCTCTCCCCTCACACACCTTTCTTTCACTACCCTCCCTTTCCTAATTTTTTTTTCTCTCTCAAGCGAACGACAAGTTAAATCTCTGGGTCAAGAAGTCGAGAGAAGGGAGGGAGGGATGGAGGGAAAAAGGAAAAGGAGGTATACATATAAAGAATGTCGAGAAGGAGGGAGAATGCAAAGGAAAAGAAGTAAGAGAGAAAGGAAGGAGAAAGGAGGAAGGGAAAGCTGGGAGAAGGAACGAGTTACGGATGGATGTAAGTGGGGAAAGAAAGGAGGAGAAACAAAAGAGAAGGAAGGGGAGTCAGGAAACGGGTGTGGGAGTTAGAATGACGCAGAAAACATAAAAAAGAGAACAAGAGCTGGTGCATGGATGGAGATATGAAGGAAATAAAGAAAAAGAAATGTGAAGGTGAGGGAGGGAGAACGAAAGAGAGAGAAAGAGGGACATGGATGAATGAAGCGAGGAGGAGAGGAAGTGGACGTGAGGGAAAAACCTGATCCATCTCTCCAGTGGTCAAATGATTTATGGATATGATTCTTCACTTTGCTCATGTGACGGAAGAACAGATCGTGACATCCTTACCATCTCGTCTACAATGTGTTTTCTACCCTTCACGACAGAACAACCAGTCCCCCAGTCTAGCCCTCTTTGTTCAGTGGCTCCGGTTCACCATTGTCCTTCCAGACGGTATCCTAAAGGTGCACCCGGAACAGATTGAGGAAAAGAAATAACGGGGAGTCTGTTGGTAGCAGATCGCGCCATTCACCGTCACAGGCCGAGGCACGGATGCTACAAATCTAAGATCACAAAATCCTCACACTCCGGCAAGCATTTCATAACGGCAGTTCATCTTATTCTTTTGCATGACGGAGGAACACACTGACCATAAATTATTTTACGCCCCATTTCATCGGTATCAAAAATAAATAGACTAGTTTAATGTTAGTGGAAGAACCCTCGCAGCCCCCTGGACCTACGATTCCTGGTCAGACGATACGAGAAATGTGATGAGCGTGGTAAGAAGAGAGGGAGGAAGAGGCTGTTGAGCGTGATTGGATGAGGGAGACGAGAGCTTACTGGAAGAAATCACACGGGACGTGAGACAGAAACCGTAAAAGAACATTGAGCCATTGTACAAGTGCCTCTCGCTGTGCAGATACTTTGATTTCTCTACAGATTCCTAACATTAGCACAAAGTATGATGAAGCGGACTCATCACGCCTGTGTATGGATATGGATATGACAGGGGAAAACAATCTGCATGCTATAAATTTAGTCTCCGGCGTGTATGGCGAAAGGCCAGCAGCTGTGACTGGTGGGAGCCTTATCGACGGTCGTTTTACTAACTCATTTAGATATAGAAGCAATGGAAATTCGTTTATGCTGCGTAGTTCTACATCAATGCATTTGAAGCAGTTGAGAAAACAGTCTTGTTGTGGAGCTTTTCAAGGACGTGGATGTGATGGGAGGACTGAACCCACGAGAGAGGGAGATTTCCAAAAGCCACACTGATTGGAAAATGATAAAGAAGGCCACATTCCTGTGAAGTTATGTTAATTAACCCGGTCAATGTACCTGGCGTCTATGATTAATATCATGGGTCAGTGTCCGTGACGCGGGCGAGGGAAGGAATGAACCATCGTCCCCTGAAAGGTTCCATTGATTTCAAATTAAATGCAGTGAGCTTTTCCCGCACAGCTGTTAGATCGAGGCGGCGGGCGGCACACCCTCCAAGGAATGGTGTGCCGAATTAAACAGCAATTTATTTTAGAACTCTCCAATATCAAATTATGAGTATTGCTAGGTCAGGGTTCGGGTTGCTATTTCCATAACAAAACATTGATTATTGGAGGTATTTGAAGCATACATTGCGCACCTGTGACCTCATTCACACACACACACACACACACACACACACACACACACACACACACACACACACACACACACACACACACACACACACACACACACACACACACTCACCTCCCTATTTCTACTCCCCCTCTCTCTCTCTCTCTCTCTCTCTCTCTCTCTCTCTCTCTCTCTCTCTCTCTCTCTCTCTCTCTCTCTCTCTCCTCCAGCACAAAATCCAGCCACTCCCCTGTCACCTGCCGTGCGCCTGCTGTCACTCACCCAGGATCATGCAGCCTCCCTCCTTGCTTCCCTCCCTCCCTCGGTTCAGAACCACAAACCAGGAATAAAAATGCGAAACGTGTAAGATTTGTGTGATAAATATGTGCATCCTTAGTTCTTACCAGTACATGTATGTATGTGTATGTATACATATGTATGTATATATGTATGTACGAGTATGTATGTATGCATGTATATTTGTATGTATATGTGGCTTATACAGATAATGCATAATATTGCTAGTTTTTATTTATTTTATCTAATTTTATTTTTTGCGCCACATGATGCCCCTTCATTCCTCACTTCCATTACGAGACTAGCGCCTCCATGGAGCAGCTGTGTTCTGAGGCAAGGAATACCATGCGCCACAGGTTCAGAGGCCAATTAAGACTGAGGTGAGCGCCGAGGCCACGCGCAGCCAGAGAGTATGCCTGCAACTTCACCTTTTAATAAAATCCTAAACATGTATTTCCAGATACACTCCGATATTATTTACTACACCTTATAGATTTCCGTTGTATTGGAAGTGCATTTCAGCACTGAATTATATAAAGTCGATATTAGAAGATGCTGAAACATACAAATAATAGTGCACTGTAAATTCATTCGGTCACAAAATGTCTTTTTGTACCTCCTGCTAACAAGCAATCACAGTGAGAACAAACAAATAAACAAACAAAACGGACTCATGTTTTGTGATTCTCTCTCTCTCTCTCTCTCTCTCTCTCTCTCTCTCTCTCTCTCTCTCTCTCTCTCTCTCTCTCTCTCTCTCATATGGCCAACATCATTCCTGACACTCCCGCAAAGAGACATATTCGCTGTGGAGACTAAGACTCACCGAAGAACAGAGTGAGGAGGTCGGCGACTGCGAGATTGACGAGGTAGTAGTTGGTGGAGGTCCTCATGGTGCGGTTCTTGGCCACCACGAGGCAGGTGAGAACGTTGCCCACCGCCCCGCCGACCGCGATGACGCAGTACATGGCCGTCATGGGCAGCAGGATGGGGTACCTGTTGGTGGGAGTGGTCGGGTGGGGGTCAGGGGAGGGTGAGATGTTCTATCCTTCCCATTTGAAGAAAGGGAACAATGCAGCCTTCATACGGATGCTAACACGCACACACACACACACACACACACACACACACACACACACACACACACACACACACTCTCTCTCTCTCTCTCTCTCTCTCTCTCTCTCTCTCTATTGGAACAACGAAGCAATCAATCAAACTATTAACACGTTCAAGTATAAAACTGAAAATACTGACAGTGACAGACATTCGAAACTAGGAAAAAAAAGAACTACCACAATGAATTAGTAGGATGAAGGACAAGGAGAAAAAACACTTGCTAATTAACAAAAATATAATAAGTGACCCTTTGGACGTTTGGCGTACAGAGATGCAGCGCGGCAGCATTCGCCATCAATTTTGACCTCAGAAATTAAATCACCACTCGAGAAAACCTTGACAGTGAAGTCCTGAAGGCAAATGGCTGCACAATCTGCTTTCTAAAATCCGACGAAAGCTGCTTAGGAGAGGCCGCGGCGTATTCCTCTCCCAAGTGACTGTCTACATATTGATTCCATACTCAAGAAAAGCTATATGGTGAACTATTTAGGGCGACTTTGCGATTTTGCTGCAGATTAAAATATTACACATGCAAAGGAATTAAGCAGTGACACATGAAAACCACCTGCAGCTACTGAGAGAGAGAGAGAGAGAGAGAGAGAGAGAGAGAGAGAGAGAGAGAGAGAGAGAGAGAGAGAGAGAGAGAGAGAGAGAGAGAGAGAGTCACGTTCAAGAAGAGAGATAAGACCAATTCCACTGACTTAGAGGACAAAAGGGGATTTCAACTCAGTCGGGCAGAAGAAGAAGGAAGAGAAAGCGGAGGAAGTAAGAATAGAGAAGGAAGGAAGGAAAGGAGACACCAACAATGAATACGAAAAATATGCTTAAAGTTCAGACCGATAGGAGAAGATAGAACGCCAAGAAAATAACATCCAATTTCCGGGTGTTCATGCAGTCAGCGAAAAGAATCAGTCTCAAGAGTTACCGGAAGGAAGGATCTGACAGCGACTCATTGTATAGAGAGTATTAAGGAGTAACTGACAGAGTGAGTCACTGTTCTATTACTTACTGACTCATAATAATAATCGTGATATAATTTAATGGACAGAAATTTGGACTTTAAATTATGTCAATATCGGGGTTTTCATTAATTAAATGCGCGTGTTAAAAAATGGGATTCATTCATTCATAACATTGGCTATTTTGAAAGAGACCAATCATATTGACGCAATCATTTCAATATGCGAAAAATAATAAAAGTGAATTGCCTTTTATTAAGTTTCTCTTTGTAGCGAGATTGTTAAAAAGAAAGAAAAAAAGGGCAGAGGTGCAATGTTAGAAAGAAAAAAAGCTCAACTGGTAGTGGATACGCAACAGTCATGAATGGAGAACACACACACACACACACACACACACACACACACACACACACACACACACACACACACACACACACACATACACACACACACACACACACACACGCACAAACGCACAATAATGTGAATATATATATATAAAAAAAATAGACAAATAAGGAAATATGTTAAACAAAATAAAGATAGAAAAACTCGACAAAAGTTTAAATACTCAATTCTAATTTAATAGATTAAGATAGAAAAGAAAAATGGTCGAGAGTAGCTTTGGTCACAGAAAAGGGAAGAAAAATAACCAGACAACATTGTAGTGTGTGGGATTGATCAGGCAGCAGACCGGAACCAGACTATTGAGCGTAACACCGAGGCGCGACACACCACACTTGGCGAGACCACAGAAGGCTTCAGCACGACATGCATGACTCTTCCACGATCCAGCTCGTTGACGATACACTATGACACTGATGCCATAATCTTCATACTTTCTGTTCTGTGCTTTAGAAAGACTGGCCAAGGGAAAAAGGATAAAACAAATGTCGCTTACAGTACCGTTCCCGAAAATAAACAGGAACTAAAATTAGATGAACCAAGTGAGATGGCCATTTTAGTTATTGAAGTGCCTTAATACTTTTGAAACAGAAGAGCAGAAATAGGAAGAGAGTTTCGGAGTTTGCCAGTAAAAGGGATGTAAGTGCAAGGAGACTGGTTAACCTCTGCATTAGTAAGGTGGACAGAATAAAGGTAAGTAAAAAAGTTTGTGCAACAAGACCGCGGGAGGAGAGGAAGAGAAACTTGCAGTTAACGAGATCAGAGGAGAAATAGTATTTTTTTTTTTCATGTGTTAGAGACCCGTCAGGAGCCGCACACCATACCGTTCTCAAAAAGAAACAGGCATAAAGGAATCAAAACCACTTACTAAAAGTTAGTTTTTGAGGTGTCATGAAACAATTTAAGTCGTAGGCAGAAGAAAATGCAGAGACAGGAAGAGAATTCCAGAGTTTAAAGGGATGAGAGAGTAAAGATAGTGTGTGACTCTTGTTGGACAGAATAGGGATGAGAGCAGGTCTTGAGCAGCAAGGGCGCGGGAGGAGCGGAGGTATTCAATAGCAATTAGCAGGTTCAGAAGAGCGGTAACTATGAGAATAATGGTAGAAAGTTATAAAAGATGGAACACACTCACACACACACACACACACACACACACACACACACACACACACTAAACTAAAACTCCATAACGAGTCAAATTATATCTTTAAGACAAGTCAAATGATCTCCATAATGACTTCAATAGAATAATTATATACCTTATCCACACAGATTAAAGCTGCAACATGAAAAAAAAGCTGCAGCATTTCAACAATTCAAGCAAAGCAGACCTGGCAAGATTATACGATGGTTTTCGATTCCATAGCAATGCAAAAAAACTATCGGTTTGAGACAAAACTTCAATCTAAATGAAAACAAAACCTCACCTAAGTACAAACGACAGCAGTAATCCAAACATACGCACATACATAAAAAAAAAAAAAAAAGATTCAAATACTTCATCGCCGAAAACCTTGTAACAAAAAGTAGCAGTGCGATGCAAACCCCCGTTTCTCTACACACTCACCTCAGTCTCGGCTTGCCCAGCTTGCTCTCAATGTAGGAGCAGACGTTGAAGGTGTCATTCACACTATCGTTTAATGACGCCTCCAGGAGATAATCACCAGTTCCGTTCACCATCAGCAAGTCCACGAAGGGGGAGGGATCTGGTGAGGTCGTCGACGAGGCCATCTTGACAGGATCTGCACGTCTTTTCTACTGTGTAGTGTAGATTGCGTTTAGTTTTCACTGACGGTGATTGGATTTTTGTTTGTTTATTGATATGTGCGTGTCTTGATATCACGAGTCTTCTTAAATTATGACAGTATTCGGCACGTTCTGAATTCCTGTTTTCCTTTCCTCAGATCTGATTATATCAATGCAACATAATGCCACTGCAGAGTTACAAACAATGGTTTCAACGACTCAAAGGGAAAGATTAGACACAAGTTCTGCAGGTAATTCGAGGGATAACGTAAAGTTCAATGAGAGCAATTTCAAGGGACTTCAGAGAGCTTGATTAATTTATTACTCTTGTTTTCTAGTCGGTTACAGTGGCAGTTAGCTTCTTAACGAGCACCTTACTGGAACATGGTGTTCATGTCTAGATGTAACTCTCATTGTCTTTCCATAAATCAAAGCCACAGAAAGTTGCGGAACCTTGAGGCAATCCAGCACCTCCATACTCCTAATACTCCTACAACCTCACACTCCCACGAAGGGGCTGGGCGAGATGTTATTATCATTGGTCGTACTTAAATAATAATTATGGTAACGTTTCCGCTGCAGTGTACCCCGTCCAGCTCAAATATCACGATCGCAGGGCCGTGGCACTCGTGTTCCTCACTTCCGTGTCATCAACACGAGCACTTACCTGAAAAAAAAAAGAAATACGTGAAAAATGAAATCTTGTGCCATCTGTCCACTGTATTGTGTAATGAAGTGAGAGAGAGAGAGAGAGAGAGAGAGAGAGAGAGAGAGAGAGAGAGAGAGAGAGAGAGAGAGAGAGAGAGAGAGAGAGAGAGAGAGAGAAATTAAAAGTGATGGCGGTGTATCTCTTGAAATTAGAACACATGCATTTCCCCTTGAACTGCATGGTCATGTTTTACCAGCAATGTCATGCTGCACGGGCTTCATAATGTACTACATTATATGAATATTACTTCCTATGATCCTCAGCGACATCCCATCATGGTAATGGTGCTGCTGCTCCTCCTCCCCCTCCTACCCCTCATACAACGTATACTGATACTGCTGCTGCTGCTGGTGTTATTGATGCTGCTGTTACTACTGCTGTAGTTGCGTTCCTGCTGCTGCTGCTGCTGCTGCTGCTCCTGCTGTTACTACTGCTGCTGTTACTACTGCTGCTGTTACTGCTGCTGCTGCTGCTGCTGCTGCTGTTGCTGCTTCTGTTACTGCTGCTGCTGTTGCTACTGCTGCTGGTGTTGCTGCTGATATTGTTGCTGCTGTTATTGCTCCTGCTGTTACTGTTGCTGCTGTTACTGTTGCTACTGCTGTTGTTGTTGCTGCTGCTGCTGCTGTTGCTGCTGTTCCTGGGGTTAGAATACATGTGGTGGGGAAAAAGAGGAAGGACGTGAGGCTATCTGTCCAAAAATTGTAGAAATATGTAATTTCACATAAACAGTAAAATGTGAGGGGAGGAAGAGTGCGGCAAAAAAAGGACAGCGTCATGTAAGATAGTTTGGGAACCACTGCCCTAACCTTCAAAAACGAAGAGTTGCAGCTGAACTGCCAACCGGTGATATAGGCCAAAAAAATTAATATAATTCCTACTACTACTACTACTACTACTACTACTACTACTACTACTACTACCACTACTACCACTACTACTGCTGCTGCTGCTGCTGCCACCAACACCACTACTACTTCTACTACCAATATTCTATCACTACTACTTCTACAACAACCAGAAAAACAAACACCTAAAACAAAAAAGAACCACAAACACAATCACAACAACAGTAGAAACAACAGCAGCAGCAACAACAACAACAACAACAACAACAACAACAACAACAACTACTACTACTACTACTACTACCATTACTAAAAATGCAATGATGATAATGGTGATGATGATGATCAACAGCAACAACAACAATAACAACAACAACAACAACAACAATACAGAACAATAATAATGACTGGTATTACTATTGCCACTATATCCACTACAACTACTACTACTCATGGCAATTACTACTACTACTACTACTACTACAAGCTTTGCCGGGGGACTTATGCACTATCCACGCCACTCTTCTATATTCTTTTTTACTCCTATGAAGATGCATCAACCTCCTCCGCATGAGTAAATATTTAGATACCGCGGGGGTGGGAAGTTTCCTTTTCCCCCCTCCTTTTTTTTTTTCTTAATTCATGCATATAAATCTTGAGTGAGTGGCAACGAGCAGCTGGCAACGAACTCCTGTGAAGGTTAGAAGAGGTCAGTGTATAGACAGATATAAAACTGTCGAGCAAATGGCTTCCAATTCACACCGAGTCAAAAGTAACGAGGTGATGCAATTGCCTCGGGCTTTAGCCGTGACGTAAGATCAATGCTTGCAGCACCTACACACCCGCACTCTGCTACATACACCCACACACACACACACACACACACACACACACACACACACGCTCGCTAAACACTCTAATGATTATGCGAACTAACATTTAAACGCTAAAGAGATGTACGATGACTGCAATTACTACGCCCAAACTTGGTCTCAATGATAATCTGAAATGAGACTTAAACATGAGACACACATGACACCTCTAATAATCACGACGAACTCCATTCTTCTACCAGTGATGATGTGAATTAATGTAGGAGTGAAAACGAGATATGTGGTGCCTGTAACTATCACGTGCTCAATTATTTTGTTTAGTATTTTTTCTTCTAAGGATGCTTGAATTCTGTCCAATTTACTCGGTGTTATATTGGCTATCAGGAAAATTTTACTGGGAGGTGATCTAAACTCTACCTGAGGATAAACTACTAGTAAAAAATCTCTCTCTCTCTCTCTCTCTCTCTCTCTCTCTCTCTCTCTCTCTCTCTCTCTCTCTCTCTCTCTCTCTCAAATTTACGTTCACTTGCTCGTGAACCGATCAAATACTTAAACGGTCAGCCACTCAGCCAATCAATTTGCCAATCTGACTGCGCATCTACTTTATCTACTGTATTTATATATACACTCGTACCTAAATGTGAGATAAAGCTTTTACTGTTGTCGAATAGAAAATTTAAAAGCCTTTCTGTAACTTCTCTGTGTATTGGCGTGCACAAAGTTACATGTGAATGATTTATAAGGTAATTATTGATTTGTTTTAACTATTTTTCCCTTTAAGTTTTGAGGTTATTGTTTAGATTATCAAGGAACAGTTTGAACACCAAGATCTCTGGGAAGAAATGTGGTTGGCGATAACAATAAGAGCGTATACTTCTCAGTCCGAGCCAAAATCACAACCATCGTTAAATCTAAAAAAAAAAAAAAAAAAAAAAAAAGATTATCAGTACTCTCTTTTCCCTGAGTGTCTGGTGGGGAAGAAAGATGTGCTGGCAGACGTTCCCGGTGCTCGTCTGTCGACATGTACATACTGTCCTTCAGTGTCGTCGCTCAGTAACCCACTCTCACATTCTCATTCAACACGCGTACCGTTGCCAAGCGCCGCGGCTGTGTAATCAATGACCTATCAGCACCACTCTTTTCATCAGCTTTCCAAGGATGGCCACACCTGTTTATAATCTATGCGTCAACACGGCACTCACTCCCACCAACCAACTTACCCACACACACACACACACACACACGTCCAGCACCAACTGGTGTGTGTGTGTGTGTGTGTGTGTGTGTGTTTTGTTTACGAAGTAATAGAAAAATATAAACCAAATATTGCAAGTAAATTTTCATGAATGCAATGGTATCATCTTATTCTATGCCAGGTGCTGCAGTAAGCTACAGAGGCCACAGTGCCGCGTAGTGCACTGTAATCAAACTTTCCTAGAAACATTATTTAATTTTTAATATAATAACATAAACTTTCCGGTGCAATTTTAACAGAAAAAATATCACTGGATTTACCATCACGTAACGCAACCACAAAGAAACTACTGAATCACAGCACATTATGGATTTTGAAATTACGTATAAATGTCAGGCTGATAAGCACTCCTTTCCTGACACCATGAGCGGCTGTTCTTTCTTTCTTTCTTTCTTTCTTTCTTTGTGCAGAGTTGTCTTGAGGAATGGGAAGGGACAAAGAATAAGAAAGAAATTCTTGATTCAGGGAACAAAATCTTGCACGCTTCAAGGTAACGGAGGTCGAACAATCTCTCATGTTTCATTCCTTACAAGTTCTTCTTGCCGCTAGGTAGCTCATCACATGACGGAACTCTGTCATCGAAACGCGTTCTTATGTGAAGAAAGATCTTTTATCCGTCAGAGAGAGAGAGAGAGAGAGAGAGAGAGAGAGAGAGAGAGAGAGAGAGAGAGAGAGAGAGAGAAACCCGCTTATGGTGCTGCTCCCATACGAAATTACACAAGAATGATAAGAATGAACCAATTTAGTTTCTAAGTTGTCTTGATACTCTTTTTTTGAAAGAATTCAAGTCGTAGGAACAAGGAAAAACAGAAACAGGAAGAGAGTTTCAAAGTTTACCAGTAATGCAAGAGGTTTATTTTTGCATTAGTAAGTTGGACAGAATAGTAATGAGAGTAAATAGGTCTTATACAGCGAGGCCGCGGTAAGTAGGGGATGGTGGGAAAGGATGATGGAGGAAAGGCATGTATTTAGCAAGTTCAGAAGAACAATAACCATGGAAATGAAGGTAAATGAGAGGAGATGCAATATTGCGGCGGGGAGTGGAACATTCAAGACATTCTGTTTGAGGAGAGGAAACGATGAAACGAAAAGCTTTGGACTCCATCAAGTTCAGAAGAGATGTACGAGCTAGATTTCCTCATATGAAAGCAAGGAATGCTCTCTTTGAAGTTATCAGCCGGGAGGAAGAAAAGTATTGGCGCACACGGCACCAAACAGCCAACTTTTTGAAAACTGTTTTAGTAAGATAAGTGAAATTTCCAATCGAAATTTCTAGTTGAGATTTCTAAAGGACAGTCCAAGCATGTTCATTATGGTGGAGGATGATAGCTGAGTGCCAAAGAAGAGGGAAAAATTTTTCTGTAAGATTGTGCAGATTGAATAGATGAAGGAATAAAGTTTTGAAGCACTGACCACCACAAAGTTTGCCGTGCTTCATTTTGAAATTATTCAAAGTTCAGAAGTCAGGGGTTCTGTGGCCTCTCCGCGTGATCTGCAATTCCCATTATGAGTAAACAATATCATCTGAATATTTTTGAAGGCCTCTGTGTGTGTGTGTGTGTGTGTGTGTCAGTAATCTGTTGTGGTAAATGATTCAAGTGTTCACCTTACCGATTCACATGATTTATGTTCTATATCTTTTTCACTTAAAAGGAAAAAAAAAAAATGTAATAAACTCAATAATATCTGACATCCGCCTCATCAGGAGTATGAGTATGACTCTCTCTCTCTCTCTCTCTCTCTCTCTCTCTCTCTCTCTCTCTCTCTCTCTCTCATTATCATCATCATCTAACTCCTTAAGCACAATTATTTTAAATAAATTAATGTTTTTTTTTTATTTGAAGAATTTTCTGATAGGTGGATAATTTTTCAACAATATTATGGACACGTTTATATAATTATCTATTTTTCCCTGGGACTATTTCGTTCCTGCTACGTTGAGCGTCTGGCAAATGACGCTGAGGCATGGAGGGTAGTCACCTGCGTAAGAATGAATAGGAAAAGAAGTTTGACAGAAGGAATTTATGAATAATAGGAAGAGAATCGGTGATAGGACAGTCCTTCATGGAACACCACTTTTTGAGGGATCAGGAGAACAACAGTGGCTGACTACAACTGCAGCGATTGAGTGGCCAGAAAAGAAACCTGAAAAGGTTTCAGGGAGGAGGGAAGGAACTGTATGAAAGAAGCTTAGAAATGAAAATTTTTCGTTAAATTCTGTAGGTCTTGGTTACCAGTATCATTATTGGTTTCCGTTGGAGATTACTGTTTTCTTCAGTCGAAATGTCAATATTTTTTACAAAATGGTAATGTAAAATTGACGTCTGTATACTGGCATTTCCCTGGTATTCAATTAATGGCGACGTGCTAGAAACAAGTGTAAGGTGGAGCGCGCTGGTCTGCCCGATTAATGTAATTGATGATTTAAGCGTTTAATTCAAGATGAGGCTTCATCAGCATCACAATCAAGCAAGCTAATTAGTTCAGACAAGTGATGCGATGAATGTTTTTTTCTCCCTCTTCCACAAAATAGCTCATGCGTTTCCAGTTTATTCCCGCCGGCTGATAAAATTCATGCGAAAGACTCGCTATAATTCTTTCATCCTGATTTGACCCGAGCAAGCGGAATGATTCCAGGCAAGAATGAACAACTGTCCTAAACGTACAGCTTGGAGATATTCTGCTGTCATGCATTATGATGCTTCACGTTGATCACACAAAATGTTTAAAAGACAATCAGCGAAATGGGGGATTTTCTTTTTTTCAATGAGGAACTTTATTTTGTGAATAATCATTAAATTCAGCTTCATCATGAAAAAGAAAGGTTACCCATGTTATTGTGTCTCATACATGTCACGTAAGCAATACACCACATAAAAGCAGATAACAGTAGAATATCAGAAAGTTGTAAATTTCGGGCAGCAGCATATCAGGGCTCGGCATTGAGACTCAAATAGGAATTCTTGCAGTCATCTCAATTTAAGTCTGGATTAACAGACTAAATTTAGCTTCTGGTGACGTTCAAATGTTTATGTTTTTGCAGCTTACGTTCGTCAGTGCTGTGCTACACGAGATCCTGAGAATAAACCGAGCAACAAAATGCAGCACGGATTCGAGCCGGAGGTGAATGCGGGCACTGGAAGTCTCTATAGTGCGCGTTGCGCGGAAAGTAAAATTCGGACGCGGTACACGGGTCATTGGCGAAGACGAAGCAGCCATCACTGAAGCGCCCCACTGGATCCGCTTAACGTTGGAGAGTAACTTCAATGTTCTTTGTTCCAGAAGACAGAGGCCAATATGTAAAGTCTGGCGAGACCATGATGAGATAACTTACTTCAAGTTTCAAATCACCACACACACACACACACACACACACACACACACACACACACACACACACACACACACACACACCAGCACTTGAGTTCTTGCTTGGACATTTTTTTTTTTTTTAGCAGAAAGTGTGAACAGAATAAATGAATAAATTTCTTTCCAGTCGTTCTATTTTTGCATTGTATCGAAGAGTATCAAATTACTGTCAAGGGAGGGTGATTTGCTTTCACGGAATCTCTCTCTCTCTCTCTCTCTCTCTCTCTCTCTCTCTCTCTCTCTCTCTCTCTCTCTCTCTCTCTCTCTCTCTCTCGTCCTCCCTCCCTCCTTTCTCCATTTAGCAAACTCATCTGGGTCCACTTCTCGCTTTACGTCTCGAGGGTGTAATTCAGTCCATTATCCTTCCTAACGTTCTGTTTCTCCATCAAACATAAAGGAAAAAATAATGGAGCTCCGTTAACGAAAAACAACTAAGCCACATGAAAATAATCGATACAGAGACTCTGTTTTAAGGAAATGTTACTCGCATATAAAAATAAAGATAAAAAAGAATTTCAGTTTTCATAAAAGCTCTATAATGTTCGCTTGTTTCCCCCACCCCCTCCAAAAAAAAAAAAAAAATCGCAGCATCCTGGTGTCAAATAATTCTGACGAACATTGCTAATTAAAGCTGAATAATTAGCGCTTTGTGATATGATGACATTAAGCTATCGAGTAATCAGCATCCCAGCGCCAGGCCTGATGGTGGGAGTAACGTGTGTGTGGCTGTGCTGGCGTGTGTACATCTATCTGTCTACTCTGCCAACTCTTATCTGTCTACCTGTCCACCACCACCAATACCATCATCATCATCATCATCATTATCTCATCTAACTATTGATGTTTAACTATTCATATATATCTATCTGTCTACCTCTGTATCTATTTATCTATCTGACTGTCTCTATCCTCCTATCTAAAAATAAGTTTACAATTCTTTTCTTTTATTCATGTGCACATTCTTTTTTAATTTTCATAACATATGCATGTATCCTCAGGCATGTATTTGGGTGTACACACACACACACACACACACACACACACACACACACACACACACACACACACACACACACATTTCATGTTTGATAATTCATTTACATTATTAATATACATACACTGTTTGATATTCTAGTACCGCCCATCATAATCTCATCCCACCCACTAAGCACACACACACACACACACACACACACACACACACACACTAAGGTAGGCAGGACTGCTCAAATTACAATCTTAACAGTCATTAATGAAGGTCTGTATCTATCCTCTGCTGGAGGACAGAAGATTCAAATGATCGGGGATGCAAACCCGTACCTCTGGCTTATGAGTGGTGCAGTCACGGTCAAAAGTCTATTAACGTGCCAGGAAGTTTTCTCTATCATCAGAAATTTTCTTCATAACTGAGTACTGTGATGTGCTGAAAATGTCCTTACAAAATATAACACTTGATAGACTCTAAGGAAATCAGAGAACGCAAGATTGACAGCTAACACAAAACGCAGAAGAGGTGAATGAGGCAGGTTACTATTCGACTTAATGACTGTACGTGCTCATCTCTACCGCCAGGCCACCGGAACTCTCTATTTTCTATCTATATCTCATTCGTCAGTTATTTCCCTTATATTTACTGTAGATATTTCACTCAAGTAAGCAAAACAAGCTAAACCACTTTGCACATTAAATTTTACATTCATGGGAAATCAGTCACGTCTCCATAGCGTTTACTTTTAAAAGGGAGTAAATGATAGCCGTTATTAATAAATTTCATCATTAATATCTACACACACCAGTCATATGGACCGCCACTTTTCGCTGAATGCTCAAATAATAGTTTTTCACGAGAGCAGGAAAACACATTAATTTCTAATCTCTTAAAACTTGCTGCAAACTTTGGTCTATTAACTTGAAATGAAGGAGCCTTAAGTTAAAGGCACTCACAGCCCCCAGAGCGCTGAAACTATAGCAATATAAAGCGATCAAACATAAATATACCTTCTAGTTTTTTGTTGTTAAAAAACGGCGTTGGGAAATTATGTAAACAGGTGTTGGGGAATGCTGGCAAACCACAGCAACCATCTATAATTTCTGTTTGCGTTGGTAACAAGTTGCAGAAAGAGGAAAGAGCAAACCCGAGCGATCATCAGCGGGTATTCGCCAGTCATTTGTAAATTCTCCAATAAGAGTGAGTATATGACAGCGTTGGAAAATGTGTGGCGTTTCAAAACAACGGATTGTTTTTTTTCCCAACTTCATGGGTTCCATCAGGATTTTTCCACTCCCTCATGACAAAAACATCCTTATAACTAATGCAATGGTAATGGTACAGCCTATACAGTAAGAGATTGTCGATGATTAAATGTTGGGAGGTATACCATAAAACTCAACTGCATGAAAGGAGAGAGAGAGAGAGAGAGAGAGAGAGAGAGAGAGAGAGAGAGAGAGAGAGAGAGAGAGAGAGAGAGAGAGAGAGAGAGAGAGAGAGAGAGAGAGAGAGAGAAACGTTCTTAAATATTCAATACACATCAGTGCACAGGTGTGAAGCTCGGCGAGGAATCAGGCGTGAGACACCTGTTCCAACACTTGTGGGAGGAGAATCGGTTAAGTAAGGTATTACCGTCTTTAAAGAGTCCAGCAGGCGTGACTGCTATTCATCCAATGGCGAATGAAGTGCTATTTAGTGACTCAATGAGCATTTAGGTCGCAAGGCATGAATATGCGTCTGACAGCCTTTACATACATACAAGGACAGTCGGCCACACACACACACACACACACACACACAAACGCGCGTGCGCGCCGTGTAGTGTAGTGTTTAGCAAGCTCTGCTCATAATTAAGAAGGTCTAGGTGCTAGGTTGAGTCACGGGGGTGTCGAGGCTGCTGATCGAGCCTCCTAATTAATGTGTTGCCCCTGTTGAAGTAACAGCAAAAAGGTACGAGATGTAAGCAGAGAGGTTGTAGTCTCGCTGTCCGGGTGTGTGGTGTGAGAGTGGTCTCCGTCCTATCCAGAGATCAGTCAATATGAGGTCTGAGCTCTTTTCGTATGGCAACGGCTGTGTCGCAGTACTACCAAGTGACCGTGGACAGTGCCTCCTTTCCCAAAGCATAAGCATACAAACTAGAAAAATGTTAATGATGTTACCTAAACTTACTTACGAAACAGTTAAAACAAACATGCTCCTCAATGTACAGTTACCCGAAGAAGTAATTTATTGTAGAGAATGTTTTGGACGAAAAATCAGTACCAGACAATGATCTCCTTCGACCGCATTCCGAGTTCTTCTTGATCTTGGTCTCTTAATTCTCACTCACATTATATATGCGTATTTATTTTCTTTCTGGGTGAAATATTGTATAACTAACATTCATCGGATTCTGAGTAAATGTGAGAAAATGACATCGTGATTTGGCAATGGAATTCAAATGTAGCCATATTTTGAAAAAAATAAATCTCAACATATTATAACTGGTACTATTTGCCCAGCATTCTAGCAATCCAGTATGCTATTCATCACGCAGGCACTTGTACTCTTCTTGTGCACGTATATCCAGTCCTGACCGTTGTGCTTGAATAATCTGAACTCTCCCATGAGCTACGCTTTCAACATCCATCCTCCCTCCCGTATCACACAATAAAACAAAATTTATATCCACTACCATATATTTCTTTTCCGTCAAAGCGAACACTATCGTTCCTCCCTGCACACACCTGCCACGAGCCATTGATAACTTTGAAGATACATGACACAAGGAGCAGAGATACCTGTCCACACCAATCAACACTTCGTCCCTTTCCAATGTGCCTTCATTCCAATGCAACTTCAAAACTATTCACGCTGTCACCTTTGGTAGCTCCAATCCGTGATGCTCGAAACAAATGGTGGGGTTGCACAAATTCCTCTCTCTGCAGTATGAACTTGAAACCAGCCGTTCAGGATTCCATCTGCTTTTCACTATATTTCCACAAAAAAAGGTCAGAGCATTCGCTGCCAATCAGAATTTGGCACACACGTGAATACTCTCTTGCACCCTACCAGTCTTTGTCTGTTCACCTCTGCCTAGTACTGCTGTTGCTGCTGCTGCTACTACTACTGCTACTACTACTGCTACTGCTACTACTACTACTACTACTACTACTACTACTACTACTACTAACATCTTTTAATGAGATTGACTAAAACGCTTTACATTTCTACATTCATTTGTTTAATTACGTATATGTCGTGATACTGACACACCTGTTCCATTGCACCTCGTGACTAGTTGACAAGATAATAACTACATATGTTACAGGCATTAAGCATTCTCTCAGAACTATCTCTGGCATTTAGTTAACACTTCCTATTGCTGCTTATTATTGTCATTCCTCATTATTTCTTATTATTCTTACATATTTCGTCATCCGTCCTCGTTGCTCACATAAAAGCACTTTTAATAAATGGCGTGCTTTTGAAATTTTCCTCACCTGACTATCTACGTCAATAACTGTTTGTACATTATATCACGTAAATATTAACTTCATTATGGCTCGGTTCACAATATTCTCTCTCTCTCTCTCTCTCTCTGTGTGTGTGTGTGTGGGTGTGGGTGTGTGTGTGTGTGTGTGTGTGTGTGTGTGTGTGTGTGTGTGTGAACAGGGAACAATTCACACTGGATTATTGTTGCGCGATAACTGTGCTCCATTTTGGAAAACTAAAATGGATTGTAAAATGGGAAGAGTGAAGAGAAGAATACGTGGGAAATGCGGACAATGTATCGACGAAAAAGGGGGAAAAAAAAAGAAAAGAAAAATGTTGAGTATTAATGGGATAAGGAGAAAAAAAACAACAACAACAACATAAGTACGGAAAAAAATGTTAAAAGCAATAAAAGTAGTAGTAGTAGTAGTAGTAGTAGTAGTAGTAGTAGTAGTAGTAGTAGTAGTAGCAGTAAGCTGGCGGCGCATCTATTATAAACGGTTCTCTTTACGTAACTCGCCTAGCTGTTTCCCTGTAAGCTTCTCTATTTTTAGGTTGGGGATTCTGGCGCTCGCGTTTACCAAGTATAAAGGAGGCAGCGCTGAGCAACCACAGGCCCGGTGAGGCGATCCTACCTGTGTGCTCATTAGGTCTCGGTGTTAAGTGGTCTAAGTGTTCCGTTCCTTTCACACATTAGAGGAACAAATGGAATACAAAACAGGAATACATCGTTGTCTATCTCTTTATCTATCTACACATACGTTCATCTAGTAACATGTTTGGTTTACCTATTTCTCTGTCTATCTATCTATCTATTTATCTATCTATTAATATATCCATCTGTTTAATTATTTTCTTGTATTTTCTACCTCTGTCTATTTTTTCTATCATTACAAATCAAGATAATGTGACAGTTCCATATATTTTTTTTTTTTTTTTGTATATTCATGGACATAACAGTGGACAGTGAAATGCTCTCTTATTAAATTTTTCTGACAGTGGAGCTGGAAATATGTTGTTTTAGATAGAAAACATTACCTTCGCAGAGAGCGTTACGTTAACATTATAGATATAGATAGATATATAGATAGATAGCTAGATGGATTTATTACGTGTGTGTGTGTGTGTGTGTGTGTGTGTGTGTGTGTGTGTGTGTGTGTGTGTGTGTGTGTGTGTGTGTGTGTGTTCTGAGCAAGGCAGTAATGTCAATATTTATAGTAATGATGGAAGGTTCACACGCGATTACTGATTGATTAAATTTACAGGTCTATTTTTGGATCAGATTTGCAGTGAGATATGTTGAATTTTGCGTGTCAAACATTTATTCTGCGTAAATCAATTAAAGAAAATAAAGTAGAAAACCGTTAAGTGGATGTATTTTGAAATTCTTCTCATATACTGGTAGATATTTCTTCTTCAAAACCAGCGTAGCATATATAATAAGTCTGGTTCTCATGGTATTTCTCCTAATGACGATGTGCAAGCCTTATTAAACTATCTGCAGTAAACACCACTGAAAACCCAACAATTACAACCTATTAAAATGAGGCGAGCAAAGACATTTAAGTTTGAAAAGTGGGATCCATGGAAATATATAACCCTTCATTTGTAAATTGATAAAACTCCTTGTCTTATATCTAAAATAAGAAGAAAATAACAAACAAGTAAAGAGGAACAAAGAGGAAAATTTATACCTACATAAGAACAAATAAAAAAAAGTACATGAGAAGGCAATTAATATAAATGTGAATAAAACTTTAAGGATTATGGCGAACCAGGAAGGTGACAAAAATATAAAACAATTACAACACAAAGGTAAAAACAAAGATTCCATATTCACATTTCCGGGAATTATTGGGCAGTTAGGGGACACTACGCCACGACTGACTGGACACGCCACGCCGCGGCGCGCACCACCGCCACCCAGGCCAATTATTCGTTCTAGTAAAATATTGGGTCATTAGAGTATTAACAAACAATTTTATTTAAAACATACAAGGTTATTTACTGTTTCCTTGAATATGTAAAAACAAGATTAGCTTGAAACTCGATACGATTCTATACTATCTGCTTTTAATGTCATTGTTTTCTTAATATGAACTTTATTTGCTGCAAGCGTTTAGGGGCAGTCTATAATCTTCTAATATTCATCTATTTATTTATTTATTTATTCATTCATTCATTCATTCATTTTTTGCTACGGAGCCCTTAAGAGATAACTACCTATGTTATTATATTTATATTATACTAATAATTATGTTATTACTTTAATCAACATATTTATATAAATAACTAAGTTTTATATATAATCATATAACTATTCTAACTACACAATTATTCTGCTACATTTGAAGAGCATTCTTAAACAAGGATTTGCTTTAATTTATTTTAACTTACACAGTGTGCGTGAACATTGCTCTCTGTTTCACACATAGATCATGAAAAGAGTAAACTTAAATGCAGGACCGCAAGTAAAAATCAAACAAATTAAAATCAAGTGCTGACCTTTAGATTAACTCTCTCTCTCTCTCTCTCTCTCTCTCTCTCTCTCTCTCTCTCTCTCTCTCTCTCTCTCCATTACCAGCAGGTATCGCCGCCTACCCGTGCGGAAATATCTGAAACCACACTAAAAGCAACTAAAAGCAACTAAAAGCAACCACTCACATCATCCAACTCCTCGGCCGCATTACTGCCTCCTGTCAGCCCACCAGCCTTTACTTAGGCAGTCTGTCTCCTCCCCTTCACACTGCCGCACCCCAGACACTCCACCTTCCTGTCGTATCACATCTTTCCTCGTGCAGCGCGGGAGTCTCTATCATGAGTGTTCCTCCAACACTTGTCATGGTTCTCTGAGTTGGTATTTGCTAATTCGTAATATAAACACAGGTGAATTTAATAGCGTAACCTATATGAGAGAGTTTCCTCCTCATATCGGTGACAGGTAAAAAATAAACAGTAATTAACCAACAAGTAAACACCACCAAATTAATCAGTGGCAAAGAGAGTGACGTCCTGCAACGAACTGTGGACTTGTTTTCCAGCAGCACATTAATTAACATTCCAGGACAACTTTTTAAAAACTGAAGTGCGAAACAGTTAAAAGAGGAGATAAAACTTCATGACGCCTAAAAAAAAAAACAGAAAAAAAAAAAACGCAAAACATTGGGATTGGGTTACATGTAATAACTATTTCAATAACAGAACATAAAGCCATTTAGCAAATTATAATACCAATAAACACATCCAATTAACACGACAAAAATATCCGTCACGGTGATAGCCATTATCAAACCTATTTCACCCTCGCCCTCCTCATCACCACCACCATCAAACACAAACAAAACACACACACACATAAAAAAAAAAAAGGTATAATCTCCCCTGAAAGTCTTCTCTGCAATACTCCCACGTGAACGCCCACATATGGAATGTATGAGATGCCTTCCATGGACTGAGCAATGAGAGAGAGAGAGAGAGAGAGAGAGAGAGAGAGAGAGAGAGAGAGAGAGAGAGAGAGAGAGAGAGAGAGAGAGAGAGAGAGAGAGAGAGAGAGAGAGAGAGAGAGGAATACAATACAGAAAGGCAAATTAAGTTGTATAAATCATGCGTGGAAAAAGAGACAATAACAAAACATACATACATACATACATACATACATACATACATACATACATACATACAGACAGACAGACAGACAGACAGGTGGACTGAAAGAAATGCATGATGAATATATAAAAAGAAACTTAAAAAAAAAAAGGCAGAGGTGCAAAAGGCACAAGGGTGAGACGAGCAAACAAAGAGGCAGTGTGATGGACAGAAACAACACACACACACACACACACACACACGCACACACACACATAATACATACATACATACACGTGGCCAAGATTCCCATCGACACCAAAGAATTCGAATCAAGGTTCCAATATATCTCTCGAGAGGTGGAAATATCGGGACCGCAAGGTGGGTGAGGGACCGTGAATTTCAAGCAGCAAGGTTAAACATTCTGGACGAGACTTGCACCCAACGCGAAGCATGTCTAGTAGCTTACTGTGAAGGAGGAGGAGGGGGAGGAGGAGGAGGATGAAAGGGTGAAGAAAATGAAGTGAAAAACGAAGAATAAGAAGACGACAATGCTTTCTCTTTTGTGACGGGCTGTGTGAGGCGTGTGCATAGATTCACAACGCGAGGACAAGTAGCGTGACTCGGCAGGCATGCACTGTGTAAATAGCTAGTCATTCACCGCAATGCCTTTGATACAACATCGCCCTGTTAGGTCATGGAAGTGATATTACAAGGCATTGAATGTTGAAGGTGATCTTAAGCGGACTGGTCATCTGTGAGAGCTGGCCGACACGCAACCTATGCCTAGTTTGTAGCCATCACGCCAGCGCTATTATCCACTCCGGCGCAACATCCGACACGCAATCCAAGACACAACTATTACTATTGATTACCTTTCAAAGCACTCCCGCAATGCTATTCCCGCAAGACAAACAGGTGAATGATACTTTCTTCAAACAGTATAAAGACGTGTTGGACATGCCATTAGTCCGTGAGTGAAGGAGCTTAAGTGAACGAACCACAACACACAAATCCGTATTCTGAAATGCTTCGGGCTCTCGTAAGGGTTGTTTCTGTAAGGCTATATAGATGATTAGTCATTCGTGTTTGTTTTCTTTCCCAGTGATGTTAGAGTCTTGTTGAACCGTCATTAAAATCACCCCTAAAAAAAATAAATAAATGATAATAAAAAAATAAAACCCTTGAAAACACTAATAACTTTCAATACAGCCTGATAAATGTACTCAGAATAAAGCGCCGAGAAATGTTTAATAATGCGTACTCACATACTCACTCACTCAGGTGCGACACTCGATGAAATCACTGAAGCACTACAACTCCCTACAGCGAAGCACACAACACACGAGTTACCTATCGAGGCTTCGAATACCGTGAGGAAGTGTGATTCGTTGTCAGTAACAGGATAAACACTGAAGGAAAATGAAAGAAGCAAAGAAAACGAAGGTTTGCCGTATCAGGACACCGGCGAAAGTAAATTGTCACGGAAGCTTTGGAATAAAAGTTAATGATGAAACGACTTAGCGAAGTAAAATGTCTCGGCAAGGCTGAAGGAACTATTCTTTTTCCCACCTTTGCTTTAGTTGATTTCATACGTCACTGAGCAGAAAAACTCCTGGTGTGGGGATAATGACAGAGAAAAGGTGACTTATTGTGGCACACATTTTCATTTTTTTCCTGTCGCTTTACTGGCTCTCTCTCTCTCTCTCTCTCTCTCTCTCTCTCTCTCTCTCTCTTAGTGATGTGGACCGTATATTTGAGAGTTCTTGAAATATATACGTAAAGTGAGTAAAAGTGCATACCAGAATAAGTGAGTCAGTAAAAGTGAGTGAATGAGCGAGTGGGTGAGTCAGAGCGCAAGGAAAACTGCATGGAAAAAGTTTTAATTATACACGCAGTATCTGCATTTCGAGAAAAATACTTTAATCATTATTTCGACAAAACGCACTGTCCTTCACGCTTTTGCCTGTCTGTCTGTCTATCTGCATCTGTCGTGCGTGCGTGTGTGTGTGTGTGTGTGTGTGTGTGTGTGTGTGTGTGTGTGTGTGTGTGTGTGTGTGTGTGTGTGTGTTTACCTGAGTGCATTTCCGTGTCTGGTCATGGAAAAATATAACCTTATCTATATTTCTTTTACTTTATCCTTCCTTTTAGCCTCACGGATCAAGTTTTCATCACAATAAATAACACCAAAACAAGAGGAAACAATCCACCACACCCTGGACTTCTGCACGTCGTCACCGCCACATAATCAATCCACGGCGCCAGAAAGCTCCTGGTGGGAAATCCCTGATGAGCATATTATTCCTGGCTCCTTCACGTCATAAGATTCCTCATGTCAACACTGCTGCGTGGCCTTCCTTTTTTCCCTCGGCCTTGGCGCTCTGAGAATCATGGCAATACAGGAGGGTTTAAGCTTACGTGTGTTTTGGAGATTTGTGAAATACGGACTCCTTTCGCTTTACTAGTCAGTCCCTGGTAACAGACATATGGTGAAGGAAGAAGTGGTGGGCTTGCTAGGTAAAATTCCTTTATGTATATTGAACAAGTAAATAAGCAAACAGACAAAAAAAAAAAAAAAATAAAAAGATAAATAAAATGAAAACAAAAAACAGAACATAAGAAAAAAAAAATTGTACTCTTTTCCATATCGCTACCTATAAACAGGTGCTTTTGTGTCGGGGTGTAGCGTTGTTATTACGGCAAATAACATAAACACTGTGGGAATTGATGATAAACAAGACCGATTGTAGATTTTTTCCTACGTTATTTACATTTCCTTCTCTCATTCTTTTTCTTTTACCTCATTCGGTGTGGAGGGAACAGGGAAGTAAAGGAGAGGCGAGGCAATGATTACCACATTATTTATTGCAAGAGGGGACTGTACACCAGGGATTGCACACACACACACACACACACACACACACACACACGGCTGAAGTCTCCTAGATACTGCATATTTGTAAAGTCGGGTCGTTAAGTCAGTATTCTACACTGTTTGGGCGATAAATGACCTACTAATTGGCGGGATGTGAGCGAGTAAACAACAAACAATAAACCCAGCCTGTGTGTGGGCGACGGACAATACGAGTCTGTATTATTATGCAAACAAGGTCAGAATATATGTACTCGGAAGCTTGTGAAGCGAGGAGGATTAGCCGGAATGTTAGTACTGTCAATGTTGAAAGCGGCGTCACAAATCTCAATACATGAAGCACGTTAAAAGTAAATACTGAGAGTGTAAGGTGTGCGTGTGGCGCCTCGTTTCTGTTACCAACCTTCACGGGAAAAGTCGATTTGGTTTACAAAAATAGAGAGTAGGTATGAAATATATATTGATAATCGTATTTATCAACATTTTCTCCGAATCAAACTGTTATTTTTTTCTTTCATGGAATATTACCTTGCCTTTCAAAGAAACCTGAGAAGATTATACAGAAATATTTTTCTCTCTGCGTTTGATGTGACGCGTTCACCTACGTGGGTTAGTCATATTATTACATTTACACGGCAGAGGCGAGCCAAGGTCTGTTTATGCATGGGGGGAATACATCCTGGTAATGGCACTGTGGAAAAGAGAAACACACACACACACACACACACACACACACACACACACACACACACACACACAAGAAAAATCTAAAATCGAAGGCCAATTCATAATTTATAGAAGATACAGAGGCGAAGCGAGGTTTATGTATGTGAAAGCAGAACCTGGTAGTGCCAATCCATAAGAGAGAGAGAGGAAAAAAAAAAAAAAACTAACAAGGTCAGATCGAAGTTGATAAAAGACACAGTGAACTAAAACACAAAAACGGACGATTGGTTTTTATTTATAGTTGGCGTGACCATGAATGCCAGAGGGAAGAGTCATAGAAAAAAAACTTACTGAAATGGATCCACATAAAAAAAAGAACATAGCCTTGAAAAATAACGCCAAACTTTGCTATTGTTTCAGTTGTTATATAGAAGCCTACACCTGCGATGAAGAAAGGTAAGGTGAGGCGAGGCAGCAAAGGCTAGGATAAGGCAATGGGAAGGTAACTTTAGGAGCTGAAAAGGAAATATAGGAGAAAGGAGAAAAAAGGAAAGGGAATGGGGAGGTGAAGTAGCAAACACTAGATAAGACAGAAGGAAGGTAACTATGAACTGAAAAGGAAATATAGGAGAAAGGAGAAAAGAAAAGGAATGGGAGGTGAGGTAAGTTAAGGTAAAATTATGATGAATTAAGGTAAACTGGAGTAAAGTAAAGCAAGAAAACTTAGACAACAGAATATAAAACAGTACAACTCAAGTTATTTTTACGTGATTTTATATGAACTACACACTCATATGCTTAACAAAGAAAATGTGGGATAAAGAAAACCAAGAATAGTTACTTGACGTGTGTGTGTGTGTGTGTGTGTGTGTGTGTGTGTGTGTGTGTGTGTGTGTGTGTGTGTGTGTGTGTGTGTGTGTGTAGGGAAGAGAATGGTCGTACTGTGTCGTAGAGAGAGAGAGAGAGAGAGAGAGAGAGAGAGAGAGAGAGAGAGAGAGAGAGAGAGAGAGAGAGAGAGAGAGAGAGAGAGAGAGAGAGAGAGTGTCTGTGGGTATATGCATGATTCCATTAGACATGTAAGGCTGGGATAGCGTGTTACATTTGTAAAAAAAAAAAAAAGTCAAAGGAGGAGACAAAATGATCCTTCGTTGGCGACTGCACTGTGTGTGTGTGTGTGTGTGTGTGTGTGTGTGTGTGTGTGTGTGTTGTGTGTGTGTGTGTGTGTGTGTCTGTGTGTGACTAAGAGACGAACAATGGCACCAAAGAGTTGGATTACAATTTCTTTTTGGATAAAGAGAGAAACAATAGATAAGTGGATGTGTGTGTGTGTGTGTGTGTGTGTGTGTGTGTGTGTGTGTGTGTGTGAGAGTGTGTGTGTGTGAGAGAGAGAGAGAGAGAGAGAGAGAGAGAGAGAGAGAGAGAGAGAGAGAGAGAGAGAGAGAGAGAGAGAGAGAGAGAATACGAAGGTAGCGAGGAATAACAGTTGCAGTGGCAAAATATTTTGTTTACAGCTGCAGTGCGAGTTATGGGAGGGACAAAGGAAAACGTGACGTGACGGACGACTGATATTGGAGGAAAAAACAAAAATATAATGGATGATTTAGCACTCTGGTGAGAAAGCTACGAACTAACGGTAACGCAGTACTTCGCCTAAACATATACTTTCTAGAACCAATCTGTGCCATTGCAGTTACGAAACATTAATTATTAAAGACAAGGAGTGAAGGTTGAATCGTTAGTCAGGAGGATTATTTGTGCCCGAGGAGCTGAGAACAACAGTGTACAGAAGGCGCTCGTTTGCCAATGTGCAAATAGCGTCACAAGTGCGGGGTAAACAAGGGGATGTGAGAATGGCCGAACAGTGTGGAGGGATTGTCAATACCTGAAGGTTGTGAAAGGAAACACAAGAAACGAGGAGTATTGTTGCCTGCACGTTAACAAGGAAACTGTGGGAGTATTTCAAGCGCTAAGAAATACACTTATCTTGTAATTATGTAAAAGAAGAGGACTGGACCATCTGAGGAAACGGAATAAGAAAAAAAAATATTGTATCTATAAAGACACTAACGTTAGCTGTAAACTGTAAGCTTCCACTGTTAAAAAAAGAATGTTCGTACGTAAAAAAAAAAAAAAAAGATACAGAAAGGCTGTAAAAAAAAAAAAAAAATGTAAAAATAAACCAAACCCACAAGACAAACGGCCCTCTTCCCTCCTTGGGTAAAAAGTTCAGACAAATAGAATGAGTGAAACTTAACTGTAAGAAAAACAAAGACAGGGAGGAAAAAAAAAAAAAATAGGAAAAAATAAGAACAGCAGCATATTCTCACAACAAAACCAATTAAACTCGGCCACTGGAAAAAAAGACTCATCAAATTCTGCACCCTCAGGAAGTTCGGAAAACCATTATTCAACAGAGGGTGGCTAAATGGCCTGTAAATTACACTACGCTGACGCCTTCATCACGAAACTGTGGCGCTGGTGAAGACTTTGTGGCTCACCAGATTGAGGTCACGAGAATTAAGAGTACTGCAAGAGATGGATGTGGTAAGCGAGGCCCAGGTGGTCGTGGCGGATGTGAGGCTCGGGGAGGTGGAAACAAAGAGGTTAAAGGAGCAGAGAGAGAGAGAGAGAGAGAGAGAGAGAGAGAGAGAGAGAGAGAGAGAGAGAGAGAGAGAGAGAGAGAGAGAGAGAGAGAGAGAGAGAGAGAGACTAATGAAGTGTGAAGTGGGCAGAGCAAGAAAAAAATAAAATAAAAATAAAAAGAGAAACCGGCAGACACACAAAAAACAGAAATAAAAGATACATCACATATTTATGACTTGACTAGAGGATGTTTTGCGGCGGTTGGCTAGGTCCTCAGCGAGCGGAGAATGGTGAACTGGGATGCCGAGCTCAAATCGTGGCTGAAACTCGCTATTTTTGCAGCCATCATCGAGTGGCCGATGCCCCAGATGCTGCTATCAACTCTATCTTTAATCCGGGAGTGGGTCAGGGAATAGCAGGGCGCTACATGAGTCTGAAAAGGATATTTCAAAATTTCAAATCCTGTCTGTGCCTAAACGAAACCCTTGGAGCCGATCATCCTAACTTCCATGGACCAAAACCTAGAGAAGCATATAGGCCAAGAGGTAAAGGAAATTAAAAGAATTACGATACTGTGATTTAAAAGGAAAGAGAATACCGAGTCGTCAGAAATCATAGAGAAAAGTGACAAAATCTTTATTACACAAGAAGATATCTAAAAACAATGAAAGGGAAGCTCTCAATACCTCGATATCATAAAGTGAAAAGGAGGAGAAATAGAATGGCTGTAAAGACTGAGACGAAACAGCGAAGGATGAGTTAAGGAACAGAGAACTTAATTTTATTGGTGTGGTGATGATGATAAAACAGAAGGGAAAGAGAAGACGACACTTGACTATGTGAATTAATATCAACTGGTACCGAGTCTGACATGTGTTAATCAATACGGGGCGTGTGAAACGCAGAGAGGGAGAGGAAAGATAAATTGAGTCTAGAAGGTGAAAATGAAGAGTAAAGAGAAACTGTGGAATAAATAAACCATCAGTGTCTGCAATGTGTCTGGATGAAATGAAAATAAATTAAGATAAGCATACACGTGGCTACATTTCTAGAACCGTCATCTTTTTTTTTTTAATATATATATGTGCTCAGTATGACTCTTTCACGAGATGAATGCTGACACACACACACACTCTCTCTCTCTCTTACACACACACACACACACACACACACACACACACACACACACACACACACACACACACACTTTAATACTGGGATTTTGCTTTCACTAACAGGAGATTATCTGTACGATTTCAAATAAACATTGAAATCCGATACGAGTGTCTTATTTGTAAAACTGCAAAGGTAATCTTAATCTAAATGTGTGCAGGATTTTGAGGATTTTGAAGGTAAAAGCTTTCAATGTGTGTGTGTGTGTGTGTAAGGTGATAGTTTACATGTGCGTAACAATACAGGCTTCTCTTACGTTCGACTAGCAGCGGATGGTAATGTCTCTCTTTTATGTCACTTCAAATACTCAGCATGAAGGAATGTGACGGCGATGGAATGGAAAGTATGGACGGGGCAGGGGACGGAAGCAAAGTCACAAGATAATGCCTTCGCGATTTATGTGACATTCGGCCTGAGCCATAAACACATTCACTGCCATAAATCTTCGAGCAAAGTGACAGGTACAATGAACCGTTAACTTATGGAAGAGTCTCAAGCAAGCCGTAAACAACAGATAAAAGAATAGTATCTTCACCAGACACCAGCGCACTGACTTGCCGCAGGTTGCATTGAGCGGCCAATAAGTAAACACAGACGGGGCGGAGATTAAGATCCGGGTCTGCGAAATGGGTTGTGCAGCTCGGCGGATTGCAGTTTGTATATTCTGCCCACCATCAAGAGGCTGATAATGATGAGGAAGGAACAGCAGAATGTAGCTAACAAGGTCACTGCCTTGCCTGTGCCGCCGCCGAGGGTGGTGTGCGGCACACTCGTGAGTGTGCTGATCGTGGAGGGCGTGATGCTGATGGGAGCGTCCTCCACGCTGGGGGACGACAGTTCCTTGAAACCCTCTAGCTTAGTGGGCTGCCGGAGTGCTTTCTCCTTCATCATGATGTTTTTAGCTAAGTGCAGATAATCTAAATCTCTCCTATCACACTCAAGAATTATAGTATTTTTTTTATCGCTTACAAAGACATCCATTGGATATTCTATGGTACGTTTTGTCAGATGGGTGTAGGTCACTCATGGGGGAACAAAAAGTGGACCATAGACTTATCACAACTACATAAATCACTGGCAACACGCGACAATATTCGGTTCTAAAAGATTTATAAAATCTTTTCAGTCTATGATCTCTGTGTATTCTGTAAAAAAGGGAAATTTATGGATCTTGTCCACGTAAGCCATGCAAACATGAAATTGTTGCTTTAAGAAACTAATATAACGATGCCACGACAACCACAATCTTTTTATCATATAAAATAACTTTCTCGTATTATTCAGTGAAAAGAAAGAAAATGTATTTAAAAAATATACAAAGGAGACTGTGCCGCGTCTCACGTGTGTGTGTGTGTGTGTGTGTGTGTGTGTGTGTGTGTGTGTGTGTGTGTGTGTGTGTGTGTGTGTGTGTGGGTGTGTGTTAATAAAGCCTAATTTCCTATTTCATAATTTACTGCTTCAAACAAAACACAACAAGGCAAATGTTTACATACGGAAAATACACAGGTAATGTTCCTTTAAAATAAATACATAATTTACTAGTGAACACATATCTTGTAAGAGAGGATAAAATTTAATACAAACCCATCTTGGTAACCCCAAATTTTCATATGCAAACGAATCCGTCACTCGTCATTGATACTTTATTGCTTAAATACACGTTCTAACTCTTGATCCTTAACATAATTTATCGAACAATAACAAATGTCCGCTACTCAGTCACTGGTGCAACACCCCTAACCTCCCTTACGACTGCTCTGGGAAGGTTTCACGCAGAATACACACGTTAATTGATCAATGCTCTCTTTGCTCCACTGTCCCGACCAAAGCGACATTCATACTTATCAGAGTCCTCACACCACAGTCCCGTCTGGTCACCTAATGCCTCAAACTCATGCAAACATTCCCCTCGGACCCCACCAGTCAACACAAATTTCTTTACCAGGGTCACAGACATCGGCAGCACACACTTTCTACAAGAGTAAGGCAAATCTTCACACTAGTCAAAAATTCCTCTCTTCCCGTAGTTTCGTTTTCTCTTCCTCAAACGACAAACGAGCAAGGGATCCTATGTAATGCCAATCTCAGCTCCCTCCATTCGAACACACACACACACACACACGCACACACACACACTTAGCTGGTGAGTGTGGTCAGGTTTTGTCCAATCATCACACACTTCCAACATTCAACAACTCACTCCGAATTTCGCGTTCCTACGCCTTAATACTTCCCATTTTGGACTCCATTCATGTTGAGGAAGTTCACTAACTAGGCAGTCATATGAAAAGTAAATAGGATAAAATAGAATTATATTACAAATAATGATATGGCAACTCTTTGGTTTATCGGCCCAGCGGAGTCACCACAGGCACATCAGACTCTCACTACGCTCCATTAATGGATGCTCATATACACTTATTACCTACTCAACATACCTGGTGGGCCGACGGGAACAGGTATCAGGTATGACTCCGACTGTTCCATTTCACTTCGACCGCAAACAAGTGTTTTAGAAATGACACAATCGAGCACACGCGTGCACAACACAACATACGCATCAGCACTGGCTGGCTGGGTAAGTCACATCGCTTCAGTTCTTTGTCTCGAAACCGTTCCGTACTAGAATGATACGTTAAGAGGTTAAAGCAGAACGCAGGTTATATGTGAAGACATAGACGGCGAAAATGTAAGTAAGAAATGTTGCCAACAAAAAAATAAATAAATAAATAAAATAAATAAATAAATATAAATAAATAAAAATAAATAAAAATAAATAAATAAAAAAAAAATAAAAGTAAAACTGAGCTAAGATGAAATCTATTGATTTTTGAGTGTGTTGAATCAATAGCGATGAGTACTATTTTTTTTTTATGTTTTGTGGAATAATTTTCAGCTCATTCCAGGTTATGTATTGTATGTGCTCTTAGAACACCGCAGGATGTATCCTCATTTCTTCATTATGTCGGTATTAGTTGACATCTTTATGGTATTCATATATATTTCTTAAATGCCACACATCTCCAAATATTTGAAGGTTCTCGAATTTCCTCTGAGGAACGGGAAATTCGAGTGATGCTATTCTTTTTAACTATTATTTAAGACCTTTCAACTTTCACCATCTTGTCTTGCTGACAAGACAATTTGTATTCCTTTAACTTCTTGGGTAAACTTCTGAAAATACTTCAGAACGTGTTGTAAACAGTTTTATGTTACGTATGTATAACTCTTGCCTTAACTTTCGTTTCTCGATTCTGGTTAGGTTAATATTATTACGTTTGCACATAAATACTGGAGTAATCTTCGGACACATAGTGTAGGTATTTTAATTTTCATGTAATGAACTGGAAACTGTTTCTTGTTTTTATAAGTTAAAGAAGTTGCGTGTAAAATCTAAAGATAACAAGTTGCCATGTTTAGGGAACAGGATGATCCCTAGAATATAGTCTGTTGTATGCAGGTGATTCATAGATGAACATCCATTTTTGCTTGAGTGGGAAAACAGACGTTCGAGTACAAGAAATAAAATAATGTGAACTATAGACAATTTTATCGTATTTATTAAAACGAAAGTAGGGTAATAATGATTCCGTTATCACTGGTCTTGTTCAGCACCGTGATTCAGGAAACCCCTTCCTTTGCATCCATTGCCATCATGAATGGCCTAATCTGTCATGCATCTTTCAAAACGTCAGCGTTGTCTGGCATCTCGTCATCTAATGACATTCTAACAGGACCATGATGGATACGAAAACTTATTGTAAAAAAAAAAAAAAACGAAAATATAAAGAATATAAAACCCCAAAGCTGCAAAGAAAAGAGTTTGAAATTCTTTAGTTTTTTAATCAGTGTCTGACATTCAGCAAAATTGTCATTTGTGATTTTGAAAGACATCGGCTTTGTCGAAAATAATTCTTTTAATAACTGTTTGCCTTACCGGATATATCATATCATATATCATATCAACTCATGTTTCTTGGTTCTGACTAATTGACTGACTAACTGACTGACTGACTTGAGTGAATGACTGACTGACTGGTTAGTTGACTGGTTGAAGGCGCTGCAGCTGCGGTATCATATGGTATTGACTTTGTGACAGCTATTACTTCATTTGCCTGGCACATTGCACACAGGCACGGGAAGGCAATGCGATGAAACGTTATGGCCTCGATGATCCAACAATAACCGCCGCTTTTTACCACGTATCGCAAAACTGCGGGATATTTTTAATTAAGACGTTTTTTCAATCTAATGAAGCAATTACGATTAAAACAAAAATAAAACCCTTTAATCCTTAATTGTTGAACCGGACCTAATTTCTAGTCATTAAGTCTTATTTTTACAGTAATTATTAATAGGTATGAATTCGTAATAACCTTTATACAACCTCATTATGTTTTGTATACTCGTTATCATGTCATCTGTCTTTTTTTCTATAATGAGTATTCCTCACTGGCATTTTTTTTTTTCGTATTTTGCATTTATTAGTTTCCACCTATAATTTCATCTCTTTCGACTACACGTGGCATTGGGATTCCTAATGTGAGCCTGGAGTATTGTTTTTCTTCCAGCTCTACCTGCCGTGTTTGAAATAGTCATAATAAAGAGAGGTTAGCGCGAGGAAATAATACCGTCTCGCCCGCCACGGACTGCCAGGTGACATGTGGGGTTAAACGTCGCTCACTTCCCTTTAATTTTCGGCGAAGTCCAATAAATCCACCGAAACTTCCCATTGACTGGCGCAGTGAAGTGGTGATGCCACCGTATTGCCATGGGACGATTCAACCATCGGATGTGTCAGCCAGAAGGGGCACATGCAAAATACCTACCCGTCTGTCTATCTGTCTGCTTCTCTCTCTCTCTCTCCTCTCTCTCTCTCTCTCTCTCTC
>NC_087154.1:2457500-2537500 GCF_035594125.1 Scylla paramamosain | reverse complement strand
CACTTCACTTCAGAGTATGCGGAAAGCTCACCTCGCCGCCGGCACCATAAGACCGAAACCAACACGAGGCTCGGATATCGCAAACCAAAACCGAAAACGACTGTAGTTAAGCCTCGACACCTAATTGAGAAGCACCAGAGGAGTCTAGGTAACCCATTTCATCACCCATCATCATCATCATCCCATCGCATCAAGCACACGAGATTACGCGAGTATCCCCCAATCAAGGCACTGGTTGATGTTGACTTTCCAACCCCAAATAGAAGCGTGGAATTATGGGTTTTTAATTATGAGGTATTGATTTTTCTGGAGGAGTCCGAGTAGTCCTCTCATTACAGTTTTCCTCCTTGTATAAGATAAAAATCTGTAGACGTGTCGTGTTTCCTCTACTTCCTTTCCTCTTCATCCCAGTGAACTGGATTGAGTCTGGGAGCTGATAATCCTATTACGTTAAGGGGGCAGAGAGAGAGAGAGAGAGAGAGAGAGAGAGAGAGAGAGAGAGAGAGAGAGAGAGAGAGAGAGAGAGAGAGAGATATGATGCTGTGCCGTCTGATATGCTTCCCAAGTCTCATTGTAAGCAGCAAGTGTCACTTTAAAGCACGTTGCAAACACACAGACATACAAAACACACACACACACACACACACACACACACACACACACACACACAACTAGTGAATTTAATCTTACAGTCTTATTCGTAGGCAACCTTTAATGACCTGCCACAAAGACAAATGTTACCTATAATAGGAAAACGAAAATTTACGAGTAAAGATAATAGTTTGTGCATATTTACTCCTAATACGATTTGCAATACTATAGGCTGTATTAATGTTCCCGTTGGTGTACACTTTTCCTGTCATTAGTGCGTGTAGGGTGTGTGAATTCTTCTGCTACCACATTAAAAGTTCCACCCTTTCCCTTCCCTCTCTCGAAAAAGGGGAAAAAAAAAGCTTAGTTTCTTTGTCTCGAAACATTTGCCTCGTCGGTTCTGTTTCCTTTGACAATTCGGGTCAGATAGGAAACGAACCAAGGAGAAAATAGTAGTAGTAGTAGTAGTAGTAGTAGTAGTAGTAGTAGTAGCAGTGGTAGTGGTAGTGGTAACAGTAGTAGTGTAGTAGAAGAGAGAGAGAGAGAGAGAGAGAGAGAGAGAGAGAGAGAGAGAGAGAGAGAGAGAGAGAGAGAGAGAGAGAGAGAGAGAGAGAGAGAGAGAGAGAGAGAGAGAGAGAGAAGAGAGAGAGAGAGAGATCAGAACTTTACAAATAAATCTAAGGAGCGAGAACTTGTGTCAAACAAAAGCAACACACAAAGGGAAAAAGGAAGAAGAAGAAGAAGAAAAAAGAATGTCCCTGATGAAGTGGAAAATGCTGACACCAGACTCCATTTTTCATATATGTACTTTCTGTTACTAATATTTATTTTCATTGTCTGTTCCAATGGTAAGCGACTTTACTGTGAAAGGTTGCGTAATGGATAGACAAACACACACACACACACACACACACACACACACACACCACACACACACACACACACACACACACACACACACACACACACACACACACACCCACACACACACACACACACACACACACACACACACATCCTGTCGGTAGCGTGTCACTAGATCGACCAAATGTGGGTTGCAGTAAATGACAGCAACTCGATGTGGGCAGGGTGACAGGAGAGAGAGAGAGAGAGAGAGAGAGAGAGAGAGAGAGAGAAGAGAGAGAGAGAGAGAGAGAGAGAGAGAGAGAGAGAGAGAGAGAGAGAGAGAGAGAGAGAGAGAGAGAGAGAGAATGTGTGTGTGTGTGTGTGTGTGTGTGTGTGTGTGTGTGTGTGTGTGAGTTCAATTAACACGTAAATCGCAGCTTTTCATCGTTTGGTCTGCATCAGACTCGGAATATTAAATTCTGTTATTATGCGGTCTGAGTTTTCAATCTTTTTTAATGTTTGTTTATTATCCATTTATCCATCTATTTACCTATTTACTTATCATTTTGTCACGGCACAGAGGAGGGAAAGTAACCACATACAAACACGCTGTAAGATCAAAGCACGATGAGCTTTAAACTTTCTTTCTCTTCTCTCATGAATTATATCCAGTCATTCCACTTAATTATTTTTTTTGTCGAGGAGGATAAGCTTGGCGGAGGCAACGGTCGTATCTGTCGTGTATATCCGGAATTCGAAAGAGGTTTCGCTTGCAATCTGTCACCTTTGATCTTGGAAAACTCGCATCCTTGCCATGGTAATTGGTCTTAGATAACTGTTGAGATAAAAGAAAGAAAGAAAAAAATAGTAAAAAAAAAAGAAAGAAAAAAGTAGAAAACAGTAGGTAATTGTTGAATGGTTACTATAAAAAAAAAATAAAATAAGATACGCCTTAAGTCTATGATTAACGAGAATGTTTTACTTGATTTTGCTGTGGGTGTTGATGAGGTGAACATGGCGTTAATCAAGTAATGGATCCCTCTTCAGAATACAGAATCTCTACGTAACTCTTTCACGAATTACACAGAAATGCCTTCACCTTAGTGGAAGCCATTTAATTATTCAAGCTCTTAGGGAAATCACTGACACCGTAAAGGTATATAGAAAACGTAATAACATGGCAAACAAAGAAGACTGTTGCATAAAGAAGGGATTTACACAAGAAAATGCATCAACTTAAGAATTTACATTTACACATTTCACTGATTGGTCATGCATTACACTGATGAAGTCAACATGGAGAAGTAAAGAGAAAGAAGAAAAAAAAAAAAACGATTGAAAGACACGTTTTCCTTTAATATCAACACAAACAAAACAAAATATTCGCTGAACCACATGGACCAAAGGGAACTATTTTAAAGATCAAACAAAACCAAATACGACAAAAAAAAGTAGAAACTGAAAAAAAAAGTTCATGAAAGCGTGTATCCCAGGCAAGCCATCAGTACAAACATAGACCGGGAATGTGAAATCAAAAGAATAATATGCATGGAACGGAATGTTTTTGGGGAAATATATAGTAGCATTTCCACATAGATTTACATTTCATTAGTTGCGGAAAGGTCAGTAAGCGGCGGGTGTTACTCTTCCCATTTGAGAGAGGCGGACATAGCTGTACTGAAGCAAGAGGATCCAAACTTCGGCATGTGTCAGGGAAATTAAAAGGAAATACTGACAAGAGGAGGATTTACATTTCATTACTCGTAGTTGTGGAAAGGTCAGTAAGCGGCGGGCATTATTACTCTTCCTATGTGAGAGAGAGGCGGACATAGCAGGTACTGAAGCAAGAGGATCCAAACTTCGTCATGTATCAGGGAAATTAAAGAAAAAGATTGACACTAGGACATCAAGAAAACAGGTAATGTTATGGGTACAACTTAAATAAAACGTTAACATGTGCAAAATAAAATATTATGGTAAGAAAAACAATGAAAAAAAAAAGGACGGATTTACAGTTAAAGTGGAAAGCCATCACCAAACTGAAGCACTTATATACATGGGCTGGGCACACGTGAGATGGGAAGAATAGGCTGGGTGTCTGGAAATAAGAGTAGCAGTAAACACGATCTATGGGGATGAGGCAGGCCTCCATTCTGTCTGCGACGGCCAAGATACGGAACAGTAAGATGATTTCATTTATCAATTTTCTTTCGTAAGTATTAAGAAGACACGTACTAAAGAATTGACCATTATTATCATTATTATAACACCGATGTATCATTATGAATCATTGTTTCCTTGCACTTTTTTCTTGTATGCCATTCTACACTACTACTACTACTACTACTATTACTGCTACTACTACTACTACTACTGCAATAATACTATTAAAAATATTGCTATTGCTACTAATACCATTACAAGGATAAATGTGCCTCTTACTATCTCGATCACTATTTGTCCTTTCTCTGGTGCTTTCGAAATGATATCATAAAGTTGCTTCAAAACATTTACTAAACTTGCGGAGAGGCAGTAGGATCAAAGAGTTAAGCGCACGTGACAGACACGCTAAGGGCCTGCCAACAGAGGGCCACTCAGGAAAGCAGCCGTGGAAACTAACCGACGAATAGACTTTACATCATCAGAACCAACACAGTCTGCCTCACCGGAGACACGCAACCATAAGTAGACATTAGATGGAGGGCAGGAGTGTTGTGTGAATAAATAATGGTTACGAAGAAACTGTCTGGTGGTGATGGAAAGCGAGGAGAGAAAAGTTACCACTATAGGCGTGAGGATCAATATTTTCATACTAAATCCACATCTGTCTCCAGCGTGGACGTGAGCAGCTTACCGCCCCGTCACTGCCTCGCCTCGCTGACAGGGACTGGCTAGGTGAAGTCAATCATAGGATAAGCCACACACATACACACACACACACACACACACACACACACACACACACGCACACACACACAACATACAACAAATTATAAAATGTCAATATAACCATTGAATTTGTCTGAGAAACGATGTGATTCATGTAACAGAGACAGTGTTATATGGTTTATGAGCACTGTCTGTCTGTCTGTCTGTCTGTCTGTCTATCTGTCTTTCTGTCCTCCTGTTTCTCTCTCTCTCTCTCTCTCTCTCTCTCTCTCTCTCTGCTTGTGTGTGTGTGTGTGTGTGTGTGTGTGTATGTGTGTGTGTGTGTGTGTGTACCCTGTCAAGGTGTGGACCGTTTAACCTTACCGTAATGAAAAAGATATGACATGAGTCGCAAAACATACACACACAAGTCCTGAGAAATTCCGGGTTGCGTGTTGCTATTGTTCATTTCGCTGCAGGTCCCGGGGATATGAAACACCTCTCTTTCAAATCTAATATGATGACGTCAGAAGACCGTCGTTCCCGTGAGGTTTTATGACATATATATCACGGCTTGCTTTTGTGCTGCCTCCGGTGGCTCGCAGCATGAAAACAATATACATGGCCACAACATTTCACTATCCGGGAGACAAAAACTTGAGTGTCAGCAGAGAGAGAGAGATAGAGAGAGAGAGAGAGAGAGAGAGAGAGAGAGAGAGAGAGAGAGAGAGAGAGAGAGAGAGAGAGAGAGAGAGAGAGAGAATTTCCACACGGGACAAAGGAGGATTGCTCAAAAACACGACAGGTTGAGAAAAGTTTGGTGTCTTCCGGGGGCAATAACCCAGGGGCATAGGCGACTCATCTCTTCTCATCAGTCAGTTTCGCCGGTAAACGTTCTTGCTGACGGGTTGCAAGGTACGTCTCCTCAGACAAGTAGCCAAGATATCTTCGAGTTACGATTTCAAGTAAAGAGAAGTCCATATATGTAGTATCTTAAATAATGAGGAAGGGGTCGGTTGAGTGACAATGAAGAAGGAGAAATAATTGTCTGGAAGCGTAAGTCCGGCACACTAATGAAGGAAGAGAATTCTGAGTTAAGAGTCTTTGTTCTCCGCGAATTGTTTAGTTCTTACTGATTTAAAAACATAAGGAAAAAAGAAAAAAGAAAAGCTGCAAGAAGTCGTCAGGCCTACACACAGTAATCCCTGTACGAAACATACCTATCTACTTCCACACATTAACCTAATCTATAAATCTGTCAAATCTGTCTTTTGTAGCTCCCTTAATGTTAAATCGATCCCTTAATGAATTGTTGGACGGGGAAACGTGGCTGGTGACTGAGTCTTTAAGCGATTGAAGTGGATTGGATTAATGTCTCGCGATGTAAGTCAGTGATGAATTAATTAATAACACTACTTTTAACGGTGGGAGATGATGCGATTTCAGCCGATCTACATTTGATGCTTATATGGAGGTACTAGGCCACGCATGAATGTCCTCGTTTTGATCTTTGTAAGCTGAAAATTTGCTGTGAATAGTTATAGGGTCGGAGAGAGAGAGAGAGAGAGAGAGAGAGAGAGAGAGAGAGAGAGAGAGAGAGAGAGAGAGAGAGAGAGAGAGAGAGAGAGAGAGAGAGACACATAACATGTTGTCGAGTCCTTGCTAATCATCACCAACATCCCAGGCTTCCCTCGCGGTACTCAGAGCTCCTTCCCTCATCCTTTGTACATATTAATCGCCCCAAGGATCCTTCTAAGTGCACATTTTCCGTAATATAGTTGAGATTTTGACATTTACATCCGTCCCAGCGTAACAATGGGCTCGCACTGTGCCACATGTCAAAAAATATAAGACTTCAAACAACAACAACAACAACAACAACAACAACAACAACAACAACAACTTGATACTAGACGTGCACTTTCCTTCAAGGTAAGACAAGATAGGGAAACGACGGCCACAGTAACCTTCACCTTCCTTATCTTCCCCATCAACACCATCGTCACTATTCATATTCCCTTGTTCTCCTCCTTCCTCCTCCTTGTTATGTCTGTCTTCTTCCATCTCCTCCTCCTCCTTCTCCTCTTCCGCCATCATCGTCACCATCCACAGAACATTTCCGCCATTATCATCAGTGCCATCACCACTACTAATACCACCATTATATTCAGCGCCATTGCCACTATTAACACCACCATTAACTCCTCCAACTTCATTATCACCACCATACATCCAAGTCCTCATTGCCATCAGTATACCATCATCCCAAACATCATTACTATTATCAACTACTCCTTCGCCATTAATATCAACACCACTATTTAGGAACACCATCACAGCCACCATTACCAATACCCCTCGCAGTAGCATATTACCTCTGCCATCATCATCCCCATCGTCACAACATTATCGCTACCTCCATCATTATCACTATTCAGTTCAGCAGAAGTAAGATTAAATTCCCTCTGCCGAACCCTGTCACACTGCCACGCTCGTCATCACTGCCACCCTGTCCTTGCCTCCCTCCACAAGGTCTACTCATAATTACAGAGATGCTTTTTTTTCTTTTCAGTCTTAATGAATCAGCTTTGAATACTGTCCTCCATCCCACATGGCGCTACTCTCACGGGGCGTAGTACTGCTCAATAGCGGTAATTTTGGTCTCTCTCTCTCTCTCTCTCTCTCTCTCTCTCTCTCTCTCTCTCTCTCTCTCTCTCTCTCTCTCACACACACACACACGTCAGCTTTAAAGATCACGCAATCAGGCAGTCACCTTCATATCTGCGAGAACTGAAGGAAGACACCAAAGCCTCGAGGCTCTAGACCTTGAATGGTCTCTCCTGTGTCAGTCTCTCCGCCACACCAGGGAGACATAATACAATATCACAATTCTCTCGATACACAGCTGTTTGTCTCGCTCGTTCGTTAATGGAGTAGTCTGCTGCACGTCCTTCGCTTGATCACTAGTTGCGAGGGCTCGATGATTCATTTGCCTCATACTGTGAACATGACAGTAACTTGCGTTCCATGTTTTGAGTTAAGTGATCTAATACTTTTCCTACAATCTGTGACAAAATAATCATTTGTTTGATATTTATATACAATTACGTTGCGAAACTTGTTTCACGCAAGTACTCTTAAATCCGATAAAACTGAAGATTTTTTTTCTTTTTTTAATTCCCATTCAGGCAGAGCCGTGTGGAAATGGATTGCCTGCAGCTATACTGATTACCTGTGACTATATTGGGCACCGTTAAACCTGTATACGCATTCCTAAAAGTGTTCAATACGATACTTGTATAATTAACATCCCTGGGGTTTTCCTCACCTGCCACTCTTTGGATCTTTACTCACCCACATTCACATTTACATAACTATGTATTCTAGACAAGTTACTGAAATTTAAACGTATATTTCTGGCCAGGGTAACAGCTCATGCGTCTTCAATTATCAGAAATCAACAGCAACCTTTCGTATTGTTTGATATTGGATCGACATTAATTCTCCTTTAATCACATCAGTTTACTGGATCAATTTTGGTGAAGACCTGGAATACTGGCAGCCTGGCACCCATGCTCTTTGTAAGGACCAACTTTTCCTGCCTCGCGTCCCCTGACAGTCTGCGAGTGGAGGTGGACGAGTGGTGGTCCCTTCCCTCCTGGTCGCGTGATGGGCTGCACCCTAACGGTTAACATGAAGATTGGCTGCAGGATGCGTTGCCATTTGATCTTCATTTAGTTGAAATAGAAGATTGCATTTGTGTTTATTGTATGAAAGTCGATATACTCTCAGCCACCATTAAGTTGTTCAAGGGGACTGTGATGAAAATTTAGCGTACAGAGTAATGTCAATTACTTCGTGTTTGGTTAAGGAAAATTTATATGTTGACTTAAAGTACAATACTTGAAATAATTATTGGTTGTTTCATTCTGTGTAACGAAGCAAGTTCATATATATATATATATATATATATATATATATATATATATATATATATATATATATATATATATATATATATATATATATATCAGCCAGTAATTTGTTGATTACGGTACAAATAATCATCATGATATAAAATATATATATATATATATATATATATATATATATATATATATATATATATATATATATATATATATATATATATATATATATATATATATATATATATATATATATATATATATATTTTTTTTTAAATCTTATATCATGATGATTATTTGTACCGTAATCAACAAATTACTGGCTACTCTATTCTGTTTCATGTGTAGTTCGTCAACACCAAAAACATGTTGCGTAGGATTAAAGTTGATACGCCTCCAGCCAGTAAATGGATACGAAAACTTCTTCATCAAATTATAAACTTCTTCGAAATTATTAACTTGGGAAGAGATGGTCGGTAAGAAATTTTGCTCTAAAACAAAATATGTATTATAATAAATACTACTGAACGTAAAAAAAAAAAAAAAAAAAAATACTGGAGTTTGTGTTGCGGTAAATCATGAATAAAAATAGAGGTTTAAAGTCAATGCTAACCAGGAATTATGACATTAAATTGTTGGAATGAAGCATAATTCAAGCACTGTTTATGCCTTATAAGTTTCATAGTGCGATAACTGTTGACTAGTAACACCAAAACACAAGTGACACCAAAACACGAGACGGAACAACACCACGAACACGAAGGAAAGAAAGTATTGCTCAGAAAAGGCTCCGGAGCGTCAGTGACAGAATAAAAAGTGGAATGGAACTAGGGACAGATTTTATTGCCAGAATTTACGAACGCTGCCGTAAAGAAAGTAGTATCATGATTGAAAATGTGAGAAAAGAGAGGTGTATATTGAGCATTTCTTAGGCTATCAATGTATTACCATCACAATATCCAGAACTCCTCTGAGATGTCGGCGGGTGTGTATAAAAGTGACAAAAAGTACATAAGCTCATCACACAGAAGATAGCAGCATTTCGCAAACATTATTCTGGCATGTCAGTAAATTAAGCAAATCCTCATTGAAATGCAGTTGTTTCTGAAAGGATATAGAAAAGTCTAATGCTCGCACAAATCAATGCATTCGGAAAGCTATAACAGATGAAGCAAACTATATAAGTAATACGATGGAAAAAATGACGATAAATATCACGTATATATATTTTGTTCCTTAGCAAAACGTATGAGCCGCAAAGCTTTCTTGAATGGAATGTAATGATCGAACCCAGTCAGAGTCAGCTCAGCTCCACGTGTAGAGATCCACGTGGCTGACACTGCAACAGAAATGTTTAGTCTCTAAGCGACTGGTGCGCGTGCGTGGTTTTATTTTTACTTGCCGATAATCGAGAAACCTACACCACTGGCAGCAACTGTTTGTGGGATTATGATCCACGAGCATCCGGCCATCCCAACACACACACACACACACACACACACACAAATAAAAAAAAAAAAAAAATAAATAAAATAAAGAACAAAATAAATAAATAAATAAGTAAAATAAAATAGTTAAATAAAATAATAAATAAATAGATTAAATAAATAAATAAATAAATAAATAAATAAAGTAAAATAAAAAAAATGAATAGAAAATAAGAAAAAAAAAAAGTGTCCTAGAATTGTATGGAGAGTATGGATCTCATTAGGAGGAATGCTGAGTGAGGTTTTCAATGAAGATCTGAAGGCTAGCACGGCCCGTCACTCAAAAGCAGCTGGGGAGAGGCAAGGATTATTGTCAGTATGGAAACATTTGGCTGAGATATAAGGCTATAGTTAATTATGGTAGTATATTGTGTTGCCATAATGGCTTTGAGGGATCGTTAAAGTCGTTAACCTTAATGAATGAATATCATATATCAACTGTGAATTATATGATGCCTCCAAGACAACAGTGGGTGCAAGCACGCTAACTTATACGTCAGGCAACACGTGAGACAGTGCGTCAGGCAGCTGAGGGTCTGGAGAACAAGGTGACAGCTGAGCTGGACGAGACAAAACAATCTGGAGTGAACATGACGTATATCTGTTGGAAGGGACGGCGATGCTTTTACGTGAGGATGAAAATGAAAGGCAGCGCTGACAAGATAAGAAAATTAGTCTCCCTCGAGGCAGACTCGAAATTCAGCTTGATGAATTTCGGAAAAAAAAAAAAAAAAAAACACTCAGCAGCTGGGAATATTTCCTGTGATAATAAACGGAATTATAAAGGAGGATGTGTATGGTAATCTTTAAGAGCGAAGGTTAAAGAGTGAGGAAAAAAAACAAAACAAAACAACAAAATACAATAGCTATAACGGTAACAATGAATCCTAAGCAACATACTCGCAATTCTATCGGATTATTTAAACGAGCTGGAGAGCACCTAGGTGTGTTCATAATAGCCTTACTATTTAATTCCATCAGCGTCCATTCCTTTGATCTCCGGCACAGCCTGCCGCATGCACTGAATGGCAAGTTGGTAGCAAAATGACATCATGAATTACTGTAAAGGGCCACCAATACTAAAATAATTCCTTTTTTCGCTTACTCACATTTCCTTCAGACTACAAGCCATTAATATTCTGGTGCCTCACGACTAACTAGAAAAAGGAACATTCGTGCAGTATAAAAACTGCAAAGATAAAGCATCACTCTGGACAGGTCTGATCCCCCCACCATCACTGCCACTACTCCTGAGCCTCACTGATTGCGAACAACACATTCACACAGACAATGCAAATTTCCTCTCCTCCTGAAAGCTGCACCTTATTTCGTGTATTTCCCCTTTTACGTGTGTCCCCCTCTTCTTGATCTATTTTCCTCGCCTCATGTCCACTTTCCGCTGCTCCCCTTTCTGTATTTCACCACGCTCCCCTCGTCACTTTCTTCACCCCTTAATCTAAGAATTATCTGCTGCTTCATCCGTTGCTTTGTCCCCTTCGTGACCTTGTATTTATTAAGTCCGAAATCTCTTACGTCGCACGGCTGCTCTGAACTGGATGTTTTTTTATTTATTTATTTATTTTTTTTTTTTATTTTGCACATTTTCCTCTCCGCTGATAAACAACACATACGTAGCCCGCCATAGTGTCAACAGCCTATTAGATGTGTTTACCTCTGGGTGCACCTCTGCCAAAGTAAATATCAACACTAATTATAGTAAAACTGGGACTGAAAGCATAACTCACACACACACACACACACACACACACACACACACACACAAAATGCAATCCAATTCCAGTTTTCTCGCTCCCGCCGCAAATGACTACGGTGTGTGTGTGTGTGTGTGTGTGTGTGTGTGTGTGTGTGTGTGTGTGTGTGTGTGTGTGTGTGTGTGTGTGTGTGTGTGTGTGTGTGTGTGTGTGTGTGTGTGTGTGTGGGCGTGTGTTCCTGCACAGTCTGGAAAAAAAAGTGGACAGACGTGACTTTCAACATACAAGATACATTTGCAAATATTTGTCCTTTTAGCATTTCCTTCATTATAAAAAGTACGCCTCTTAACATTTTTGTATATGACTATTTACTTAATTAAATCTCTCTCTCTCTCTCTCTCTCTCTCTCTCTCTCTCTCTCTCTCTCTCTCTCTCTCTCTTCACGCGTCTTTGGGAGACTTTTCTGTGTGTTTATGAGCGGCGGTGCGTCGGGTTCCATCTGTGCCTTAAGCCGATGAGGAGAATGTAACAGACTAGGAAGGACCGCCACCTTCCTGTCATCTTTCTTCCCTCATCCTTTCCCTCATACGTAATTTTCAGCTTGCTTTTCCGGCTTGTCATGGAACGTGCGGATTTTTCGTTTCTTCCCTCCTACTATTCACTTGCTCTTCCTCCCTCCTACTATTCACTTCGCTTTTATCCTTTTCCCTCTTTCATAATGTAGTCTTCCATGTTTCTTCTTGTTCTATGAAAACCCTCTTTACTCACGCCCCAAATTCCTTTCCTTACCTAAACCTGATCCTTTCTCTTTTTTTCCTTCTACGTCTCCTCTTCCCCCATGTTCCTCCTTCTGACTCTCAGGGGAGATATTACAACAGTGAGGGAGTAAGAAAAGTTCTCCGCTTCTTTCCCTCCTTTTGAAATCGTTCTCAATGGACACTTACTTTATAGAAATGAAAATTGACGCACCCCCTCGAGGGCTTTTGCTTTGTCATATCTTTGATTGTCCGCCAGTTTAATGGTACATCTAATATTGGCGACATCTGACGATAACTATCTCATTCTCCCCCATTCCTCCTCTTTGTCCTCCTATCTGCTTTTTTAAATTTTGAAAATCAAGATAGTAGTAAAATTTGCATCATATTCCTACCCTCCTCTTCATATGTGGACTTTTTTATTTAGATAATAGTAATAGTAATAATAGTAATGATGATACTACTACTACTACTATTACTACTACTGCCACTACTAACTACTACTACTACTACTACTACTAACAATAATGATAATTCATATATTTTAACTTTTCTCCTCCTCACATCACTATCATCAAGAATACATAAGCATCCACAGTGCAAGCCTTTACGCTTTTTTCTCCCCTAATTAGCTTGTCTGGAAGCTGCAAATGAGCGGGCCTTTTTTCCTATTTTTTCGTGTCACTGCGTCAGTCTCCTTAACACGTGAAAAAGCGTGGCACGTTGCCCAAGGGAAAAAAAAGAAAAGTTACAACTGTGCTGAGCCGGTAATAGATGCCTGGCAGACCTGAGAAAATGGAAGAAAAAAAAGCTAAATAAAAATGCAAACGATAAGTAAAAAAAAGGTATAAGAAAGTCTTCCTTACGTTTCTTGTATATTACTACTGAGCTGCGACCTATTTCCCGTTTCCAAGCGTATCTCGTCCTCTCCTGTGTATGCTGAGCGAAATTCTGGAGACAATGGAATTTAGACTTCTCTTGGATGAGCAACACTTTTCTCTAGCTGGATTCCGAGTGCGCAGAGCGGGAAAGTGATACGAAAAATGAATGTAGCGTGTCTCTCTCTCTCTCTCCCTCTCTCTCTGGTTTCTTTTACAGCAATACTACCATTGGTACTACTGTTGTTGCTGCTGCTGCTTTTACATAAGTTTTTGTTGTTGCTGTTACTACTACTACTACTACTACTACTACTACTACTGGTACTATTACTACTACTACTTCTGCTTCTGCTACTACTACTACTACTACTGCTACTACTACTACTACTACTACCACTGCTTTTACTACTACTACTACTACTACTACTACTCCTTGCAGCTTTTCCATGTTGCATGATATTTTATCCTTTTTGTCTGAAACGGCTGGAGGGAGCGGTGGAAGGGGAGGAGCCTTCGCATTTAGTATCCTGTACATCCAACTTTAGATGTATAGATATCTACTTTATAAAGGCAGGCATGTTGAGAACGCTTTGCCAAAAGAAACAGATTAGTGAATAAATAACGCTGATACAAAACAGCGGTGTAGTGTTTGACTCGTTAATCTCTGGTGTATATTAGTTTAGTCCAAGTAAATGTTTGTATTTCTCCACCCAGTGCCTTTCGGGTTTCCCTCTCCTATGTCCCCCTTGAGTGACGTTAGGCTTAGGAATTCTGTTCACAGGTTCACACTTTTTCTGGCCTTTAGTGCCGCAACCCGTGATGGGAACACTGGGACATGTGGCAGATCCCTTTTTGTAGTCTGTTTGTGCACTGTGTTGAGAAAGAGGCGGCCAGCAAACTTGCCGCCAGCAGACTTGCCGGGGTGGTGGGGCTGGCTGTCCTGTATCTGGCAGCAGAGGATGATGAGCTCTTACATGGTATTCGTCCATCCAGCGCCTCCAGTGCGACATTACCTTAATTTAAATATAAGCCTCCTTTGTAGGTCTTTATGAACGCTGAGTGTAGAGCAGCGGTCCGTGTGACATTCTTTGGCCGTAGAGCGTGAAGTTGATTGGGTACAATATTGGGTTAGTACTCTCTCATACACACACACACACACACACACACACACACACACACACATCTCTTAATGCAAGCCTCCCATAAGCTTACTCGAGGCATTTCGCAAAACAATTTTATTTATTAACGTTTATCATATACTTTCATATACCTATTCGTCTATTCTTTGCTCCTCCGTTCCTAGAAATCTGGATTGGTAAGCTTTCAACCGCACTGCTTAATTAGTATAGGGACTACCTCGCTTTAGTGATTAGTTACTAAATTAACTTATCATAAGTATATGGTGTCGATCTTTCTTAATTTTATTTATTTTTTATAGTAGTAGCTTGTTATTTGTGGTTCCCTTTTACCAGATATACGCATCAATTGCCGTAATGGCAGTGCCTGATGAGGAAAATAATCCATTCATCCTCATCATTTTAGCTTAAGGACACCACAGTACCTCGTGAATGGGCGATCGACATCACTTTACCTGTAGAAAGTTAATCATCTAAAGCTTTATCTGAATGTGATCCTCGTGCTTCATGCTGTTGTGTACGATTTTTGTAACAGAAGTTACATGAAAGTTATGATGAATTATTTTTAATTGCATCTCTACAAGAAAAGAAAAATCACTATCATGCTGAAGTTTTTATCTCATTTTTATCAAGCTGTATTATTATTATTTATATTATTCTATTTGTTTATTTATTTATTTATTTTTTTACCAATTCACACCGACATACGGATGAATCTTAAATAAGCCGGGCAGCAGACAGCCAAACAGTTTAGGGTGTCATTCATACTTTCACGGGTAAATGGTAAAGGAATAACCGCTCAGGGTAGAAGCTGAGGGATGTGGACTTTGAATATACGATAGGTTTGAATAAGTGTCTTCCGAGGCCAAGTATGGGAAAGAGTATCAAATACAGCTGAACAACACCACGATATGAAAGGAACCGAGAACAATAAAAAAAAGAGACTACATTTGTGTTTTAAAGTAAAATATTTGCGAGCAGTCACGCACAAATGTTTATGCGTGGGAGTCATCAGAACATAAGAATATAAGAAATAAGGGAAGCTGCAAGAAGCGACCAGGCTTACACGTGGCAGTCCCTGTATGAAATATACCTACCTATTTCCATCTATTATCCCCATCCATAAACCTCTCTAATCTTCTCTTAAAGCTCTCTAATGCCCTAGCACTAACAACATGATTACTGAGTCCGTTCTCTGTCGAGAAGAAATGATCATTCTGAGCCAGCCAGTGTGAGTCTTACACTGGTGGATGATCCTGCTGCAACCTGAAGCTGAGCGACGCGACACGCATGCCATCCCCCCATCAGGAATGTGTGATTGAGGGTTGTTGTGACTCGGAGCGAGCTTATTGCCGTGAATGAAAATAATATGAGACTAATTATTAGGGTATTAAGTACATTAGCAAAAATAATCGAGACAGAATAAAAAAAAAAATGAATGGAGAAAGACAAATTGACAGGAACTATGAAGAGTATGAAGAGTTCAAGTATTTTCTCTCCTGCTTTTGCTTTGTTCTCAGCGATGGGCGTCGTAAATTTTATCACGCATCCTCCTTGACAGAAATCAAGACCATCTAAAAGAGAGATCAAGAACAACACAAAGACGAATAGTTTGCCATTCGTCTCTGTGGAACGGAAAACGAGGAGGTAATGGTGACACGTGGGGGCGGGGGTGAATGCTGGGCGCCCTATCAGCCTGCTCTCATTACAGTTTCCTCTTCACTCTGCATCAGGAAGACATCACGGTACATTTCTTTAAGCTGCCCTATTATTCATTATTATTGTTAAGTCTTGTCGATAGCAATGAACACTGGTAGCTTGTGTGACGAATGCAAACTGTAGTCCTTGGGGAGAGGATCTTACTGCTCACTGCCCCATCCCTAACAACTGGCCACTCAGAGGCAGCCACGGTGAAACAGTTAACAATGAATAATGGCTGATATTTTTTTGTAGAGAAGAATAAGCCTGATGTCGTCATTACCTCTGACACTCAAGTTGTCGCATCTCTTTCAAGTTTGTGCTCAAGGACAATGCAAAAGAAGCAATAATTCATAATAAATTTACCTAACAAAGGTAAAACGAAAGGTAAACGAAAAGTAAAAAGAAACCAGGATATATTTGGGATTTCAAAACGTTTTCTTGAATGAGCCATTTTTGGGTCCATGTTTGGCACACTTTTTCTTCTTATCTCAGGAAGAAACTAGTTACACTCTCTCGGCAGACGAGACATACCTCTTAGGAGCGGAAGGAGGCCAAATTTTTTTTTTCTTTTTTTCATGTTCATGGAAAGCGAGACGAGATTATGTAAAATGAAGTGTGAAGTGAAGTGTAAAGTCTGCAGTTCAGAGATGCAAATTTGTGTGATGATGCATGTTATTTCTTGTCAGTCGTCAGAAGCTGCTTTGGACGGAGGGTTGAGGAATGGATGTGACTTCTGGTTCACGAAACAATGATAACAGGACCACGGGAGGTAATGAGTTGGATTAAAGATACACAACGGCATCAAGAAAGTGATGAAAAAAGCCCATCAGATTACGATGATGCTTCATTGTCTTTCATGGGAAACGAGGCTAAGTCAGTGTCACGCCTTGCACCTTATTGAACATTAGCTAATGGCCGAATGATGTTCACTTCAGAGTCGTGTCCCGCAGAGAATGAGCGGTGCAGTAACTTGAAATGGTTTGTTACTAAAACATACAAGTATATTTGGTAGTACTGAAGTAACAATCTGGAGCTCGAGTGAACCGGCAAGTCAGCAAAGAAGCCGCAGCAGACCAGTAAAGAAGCAAACGTCTGTCTCATAAGTACAGGGTAGCTGGCACACTGGCCGCCTACCGGTAGTCATGGACCTTCCACGTCACGGCGAGTATGGCTGACTCACCATCTTGCCTTGGTCATGTAAGGCACGGAAAATTCCTACCCTTGTAACATGAACACACACACACACACACACACACAACGCGCGCGCAGAGAGAGAGAGAGAGAGAGAGAGAGAGAGAGAGAGAGAGAGAGGAACGACGACGACGACGGGCAAGTGCCTAGTACAAAGCAACATCACCTCAATAGGATGACGCGATGACCTAGTTTAGCTCGCGGCCTCGGGTGGGCGGGGGAGGCTGCTGCCCACACACCGCCGCGCATTGGGGTGTCTCGCTACCTCGACGGGAGGGAAGGGACACCAGCTGGGCTTCTTGGAGGCTCCCCCATTGTGTCCACTTGCAACATTTATACTGGTCAGTTAACGGGCACAGTCTCCTCTGATGATAGGCTTATTAACATAATCTCATTGCACCTGAGATAAAGCAATTAACCACTAAAACAACAATATCCATTTTCTCCAGAAATAATAATAAAATCCACGAGAGCGTCACTTATTCTTGTCGGCGACGTGCACGGGAAGGCTGGTGGCGCTTCCTGACTAACAGGCAATTTCCCAGCGTTGTCGTGAATATTTGTCCGATTAAACTCTCGTTCATAATGACTTTGTGCTTACGATGAAAGCTGGTCATAAAATAAATCAATTGGAATGGAAAATAAAATAGCAATGAACTGATGAATACATGACGACGTAATCCTCCATTCCCACACAATGAGCAACAATCAACTAAGCAGGAGTGAGGACGCAGCCGCAGTCAAACTGGTATCACGGCAATTAGCCACTGTACTCGTAAACCCCACGAATAATCTTTTAAGTCCAGCGGATGTCGATTGTAAAAACCAGTTATTCAATCTGTATGGATTCGTGAATATGTGAATTGACACAAAAAAGATAACACAGTAAGAAATCTAATAATTCACAGAATGATCGTTTAGTTTGCAGTTGCCAATGCAATGAATAAATTAATGAGAACAAATTAATATACCATTAAATTTATTAATATATTAAAGTAAGAGTTATGAAAGAGCACGTTGAATTACGAAGTATTACTTGTTTGACGATATTATCTTGCATGCATTTTTTACTACAGGTGTTTGAGCAGATTATAATACTAAGAAGCTTCTCTCCATTACCCGTACCTTTGACACACCACAGCCACTGAACAATAGCACCATATCTGTAAGAAAGATTAAATAAGGAAATATCCACACAGAAGGGGAAGAAGGTAACGAATTCCGGCGCAGTTTTCTAGTATTTTTGTTACCTACATGCGCACTGACCCGCCATACAGTAACACTTGTCAATGGGAGGAGCTCTCACCCTCTAACTGACATCTTTCCAGTTTTAAGATGTGTGGCCAAGTTACTGTATATCAGTGAAATTCTTTGTAAGGTACCGTACTGTGTCTGTATAATTTGGTATTCAATAAGTAAATAAGGCTTGTGGTAGCATTAGAAAGCCAATTTGTCGTAAGTTTTGAATAAAAGCGGGGATGCGCAGATCAATCAGCAGGGGAGAACACAAGCCAAAGATTATGTTGACCTTATTCACGTGTTTTCAAACTGCGAAACTAATGTGTTAAATTCTGTGGAAATGAGTATTACAGATGAATCGAGAATCTTGATCAGTGAACATAATGGCCAGGCCGCTTGAAGTGCAGCACAGGTAATTCTGCGTGATGTAATCCGCTGATGTGTTTTTTTCACTGAACTCGACTGCCATAACTACTGATGCTCAACAAATGGTATTAAAAGAGGTGATCGAGTAGTTGAAACACTTTGGTACCTATAATTTCATCTTTGCTCAGTAAAATAATTTTGAGTAACTAACAATGACAAGATAGTTCAGTTATTTAATGATTGTCTTTATGTCTTTATTCCAAGTTCCGAGTGGGATTCACTACTCACAGTAACTGTTCCGAAGATTAGGTCTTACCTGTTCCTCCATCGCTGCCTTCACATCACACTCGCCTCTATTCCTGCACGCTCTCGTCTATTCAGTCTAATAAAGCGTTGTAAAGAAAGTCTCTGTTGGTCGTCCGTTTCCACTCCAGTGAGGTAACAAATATCGTCCAGTCATTAGCAGTCATAGGTTAAGCGTGGGTAGATAAGGCTTCACTCCCGCATGACTGACGAGGTGCTATCATTCCCCTCACTCGTTTGTCATCGCCTCGCTCTTCCTATTACGCATTCATTCATGCCAGGATGATATCAAAACTTTCGCAACGTGTCATCATTAGGGTTAATTCTGCAGCTTGGTTAAGCAGCATAAATATCTTGAACATCATAAACAATGGCGCCAATAACAAACCACCATGCATCGTGAACACTTAAGCCCAACACCAGCGTTAACAAGAAGACGAAAATTAACAATTAAAAGAATGACAACGATGACGAGAACAACAAAAACACGACCACCACCACCATTACCACCGCCACTACCAAAAAGTCACTACCCACAGTAGGCAAAATAACTAGAAAAGAAGGAAATTCAACAGCTGCTAAAGTCAACACCACCACCACCACCACCACTAAAACTTTCGCAACGTGTCATCATTAGAGTTAATTCCGCAGCTTGGTTAAGTAGCATAAATATCTTGATCATCATAAACAATGGCGCCACTAACAGCTCACCATGCATCGTGAACACTTAAACCCAACAAAATTATTATTGGCACCATCAGCTTTAACAAGAAGACGAAGACGAAAAATAAGAGCGATTAGAAGAAGAATGACAACGATGACGAGAACAACAAAAAAAAACATGACCACCACCACCACTACTAAGCAAAATAACAAGAAAAGAAGGAAATCCAACAGCTGCTAAAGTCAACACCACCACCACCCAACAACAACAACAATGTGTGTGTGTGCGTCAATAACACAATCTTCATCATCCTTATGCTCATCACCACCACCCGTGCTGACACTGAGCACCATCGACCCCATAAAGAGCAACGCTTGAATTCGTCATTAAATCAGGATTAAGCGCCATTTCCGCTATTCTGAGCCTCTCATCACCATAACCCGGATCGCTGTGAATAGCATTACACTATATTTTCATTCATTTTCCCCTTTTCTAGCTCTCCCTATTCCCATCAGACCGTCTCTCTCTCTCTCTCTCTCTCTCTCTCTCTCTCTCTCTCTCTCTCCAATTAACCACGTTTTTTGTTCCCATTTTTTTTTTAATTTGATTTTTTCATCTGTGACTTCTTGCATGGCCTCCCCCTCCTGTCCGCTTCACAATACACGTTCCCTCCCCAGCCATCCTCCGCTCACACCACACGCCAATAACCAGAGTCTTTCCTTCCTCACTTCCAATAACGACGACCAACACGCTCCAGCGCTTCATCGCTCACAGACAGACCACCGCCTCCACAACGCGGGCCAATAACACTCCCGGCCACAACATAAAATCAGTTGCTTCAGTGGTTCGCTCATGCAGGATGCCACAGTTCGAATCCTAGCTTACAGTAGGGATTTTTCTCGAGTACCTGCCTACTCCCGGTTTCCGAGCCACTGCGGGCACGAGACAGTGGCGGTTCCAAGCCTGGATAAATGGGGAGGGTTGCATCAGAAAGGGCGTCCTGCGTTAAAACCTTCGGCGAATCTCCATGCGGATCGAATCTGTTGTGGTGACCCTGACAAGGACGAGCCGAAAGAAGATAAAAAAAAATGACAGAGAGAGAGAGAGAGAGAGAGAGAGAGAGAGAGAGAGAGAGAGAGAGAGAGAGAGGAAGGGGGGGTATCTGTGTCACCTCTAAAATCCTTCGCCCTCGATCACGGTTATCATGTTTCATTCTGGACAGAATCACACTTCTAACCATGAATAAATGCAATGAAAAAAGGAGCTACATGATATTCTTTACATGCCATGAAATAATAAAAGAAAAGAAAACACACCTAAATAGTGTTCGTAACGGTAAATAGTTCTGCAGCAAAAATTTAGGGAATCAAAGCGAGTTTATATAAAATTACCCACATGAAAATTTGTTATTCAAATACAATTCTACCATTGTATGTACTCGTATACATGAAATACAAATACCAGTGAAGGCAAAAAGCAGAGCATTGCCCCAATACAGCGCTTAAAAACAGATAATATTTTAATAACGGATTATATTTGATATGCAAGATGAACTCAAAATTAAATGAAATAAATCTTAAATATATTGTAACTTAATAACTTTGTAGGAAATTGAACCATATATTTTCTTAAAATTTTCCCTTCTGTTATTTTGGTGCAGTTACTGTCTCCTTGGCGCGGCATTATTTTTTTTTTAATTAATTTATTATTATTATTATTATTATTATCATTGTTATTATTTTTTTTTACGAAGTAGGAATTGAGATTGTGGTGAATGATGAAAGGAAAAAAAAAAAAATAAAAGATTAATACATGGATAAATAGTGAGCGGTCCATGTATTTCCGTAAAGTTATTTTTCAAATTTCTCCAACAGCATATCATTACTATAATTACCACTGCAGAGCAAATGTGACATCTGTTTCTGCTACTTGCTATTAATAATACACGTACTACTACAACAACAACAACAACTACTACTACTACTACTACTACTAACTACTACTACTAACTACTACTACTACTACTACTACTGCAGCAGCAGCAGCAGTAGCAGCAGCAGGGGTAGTAGTAGTAGTAGTAGTAGTAGTAGTAGTAGTAGTAGTAGTAGTAGTAGTAGTAGTAGTAGTAGTAATAGTAGTAGTAGTAGTAGTAGTAGAAGCAGTACCAGCAGCAGCAGCAGTAGTAGTATAAACAGTAGTAGTAATATTAGTAATTATACTAAAAACAAAATCATAAAAAAAACATTAGCAACAACAACAACAACAACAACAACAACAACGGCAACCTGCATGCATACATCCATAAATACATACAAAGAAATTGTTAAAATGTGGTCTTCACCAAGAAATAAATGGTAGTCGTGTGCAAACGTTCGCACTAACCCTGTAAATCATAAGCACACACACACACACACACACACACACACACACACAAACGTTGTTACGTACCAAGTATCTTTGTTTGATGTTCTCGAGTAAAACCTTTAACTAAAACTGGTTTTCTATTTCCCTTTGCCGGAGGCAGAGAAATGGAATGTGTACATAAATATCAGTCGCTATACATGGTTTTGCTTCTATTCAGTGTAGTACAGCTGCATGGCTAGAGAGGGTGGTTTTCAAAGGTGCTGTCTCCTGGGCAGTGTGTGACCCTTCAGTGTGACCCATTACTACTCATGATTACGTTATTCGGTCCTCCCCTGGCTGGCTTGTCTCCCTCTGCATCAAATAGGTTGAGTCTGTAATACAAACAGAACTCTCTCATGAAAAGGAGGAATGTGGGAATAAGTTCGTAATATTTATCAAAACGCAATTAAACATCTTTGTGGAGTATAGTGTTTCATACTAAACATTAATACATTACATATATAAGCTAAATAAAAAAAAAAGAATACTGCATCTCTGAAAATGTTGATGAAATAACTAATTAAGATTTTAAAACATGTACACGAAACACTGGTTTCGAAGATAATGACTTCCGGACGTTTGCTAAACACGCGTGCTGCACACACCCTAAATCGCTGACTTTATTATACACGGAAATTCAGCAGCAAGATCTATTTTGGTCGAGGAAAACTTTCGGTCAATTAATCTCACAAATATGCGTATCCTCACACACACACACACACACACACACATCTAGTGGCGCAGTGGTTAACGCACTCGACCCACAATCGGGAGGTTCCGAGATCAATTCCTCAGCCACACAAATGTCTTAGGGTGGACTTCTTTGCAGTGTGGCACCTGTTCACCTAGCAGTGATTAGGTACCTGGTTAAGTCGGGAGCTGTGGCCCGCTACTCAGGGAGGAGGAACAAACTCATGAAAACATACACGGGATGGCCTGATCATCCCGGACCGGGTCTAACAGACTGATTGGCGCCATTTGGCAGCAACAGTATCGAAGTGTAAGATACTTCCTTAGGAATAATGTATACTTAGGATGTTAATATGTAACATGTGGATTTTCGTCTATAAGGATGGAAAATAAATAAGCAGGATATTATTATTATTATTATTATCACTATTATTATCATTATTATTATTATTATTAAAATTATTATTATTATTATTATTATTAATATTATTATTATTATTATTAATATTATTATTATTATTATTATTACACACACACACACACACACACACAACATGAGTAAAAACAGACAGATATAGACATACACAAAGTGACTAGTGATGCAGTGCAATACACAGGCGCTTCCTGACAGTGAAATGATGGGGTGTTAAAGGTCATGACACTGCAGCGGCCCAACATACTGCGTACCCAAATGCTACACACACACACACACACACACACACACACACACACACACACACACACGCGCAATACGGCCGGCGAACCTCGTACATTGTTCGGTAGGTGAGTGGTTAGGTCTTTGACTGTCACTTGTCGGGCTGAGGTTCCTGCCTTGCTTAACTTTCCCTTGACGATCGTGATAATACTTTCCTCCGCTTCAAGAGGATGAGGTGTGCGGTGTGTGTGCTTCACTTACAGGCCACGTTATACGATCTCTAAGTGAAGTAAATGCTGATGACCACGTGATTCTCAATACTGTGGTGAATATCTTTCTCTTTCACACACACACACACACATACACACACTCTCTCTCTCTCTCTCTCTCTCTCTCTTTCTTAGCTATCACATACCGTCTATCATTCACGCTACCTCGTTCCCCCTGACATGGACGCTGAGAACCTTGGGTGAGGATGGATGCGCGATAAGTGGGTCTTTTCCGGTGGTATTTGTCACTTGCTCTGGGACAGCTGCTCTTTTCTCCTACATCCGCTGCACGCACACTAAATAGGCTCTTAACGCCGATGAGGTTGAGCTTAAAAAACAAACAAAGGCCCGTAGTATTACGCCAAACATTTGTCACGGAGCTTTTATAGGGTAAAGTAATGTTATTTCTCCTACCACTGGACAACCGCCAAGTCCGGACAGTGCCGTCAGGTCAGGAGCCACGAGAACGACGAGCTGACTGGTGCAAAGGGATCACGACATATTAAGTTCCCGGCCCATTACTGTCCCTACCACATCTGCTTATCATCATACGCTGAAGTGCCTCTTTCCTCTTTGTGAATGTTCTGCCTTTATTTCAGAGCCAGTTTTACTTTAAAATACATGAAGACGAGAAAAATTGACAGTAATTACGAGTAAAATATTGATGGCGTTGCCCTTCACATGAATTTCCGAGGCTCGCAACCTAAGGCGAAGTATTGGCGAGAAAAATTTTGAAGTGCATTGTGGTCGTAATGGTGTTAACGGCGCAGAGGAAATTACAAAGTCCCAGGTAGAAGAGACAAGGATGGACTACCTTTGTTATGTGACATTAACCTCGTAAATTTCAGTCTATTGCCCTATTCTTCTGCAAGAGTGATGGGAACTGAAAAAAGCCAGGGCCTTAAGTTTGTGTTCTTAATTAGTTTAGTAGGTGTGTCGCGAGATGGATGGACGTCACTGAAGGGCATAAACAAAGATAATGTGGACCAAGCCGGCCAAAGAACACAAACTCTAAATGTACTTGTCCTTGTACCGTCGTTTGAGAGAGAGAGAGAGAGAGAGAGAGAGAGAGAGAGAGAGAGAGAGAGAGAGAGAGAGAGAGAGAGAGAGAGACAATGGAAATGCGTTACAGTAAAGCGTTCCAGTGAGTTCACAGTAATGAAAAAAAATAATGGTAAATACACGAACGATAAATGCAATGCGAGGAATGTTACTGGAGAGAATCGTGGGTGATAATTCCTAGAACCAACCCACAAGCAGCGGATAAAAAGAGAAAGAAAAATGCACGTATCGTACATTTTTTTCACTGTGTTTCATCAGTAAGATTGTAATGCGACTAATGAAACAGTGATACAGTTGGCAGATATTGAGGAATTGTTAGATACTCTTGTGTATTGTGATGTTTGTGTATTTCATTGTTCAGGGGAGCTAAACTGGATGAATGAAACTATAAGGGAGGTCCACTCAGGAGTCAGACTAAATGGATTTCCCGGCCAAAACCCCCTCATCCAGGATGTTGTGGTTACTGCAGTATTATCTTAATCCCACAAGCCTTGATTCACTTAGGGGAGGCCTTTACCCTGCAGTGGATTCATTGAGCCTAAGGATAATGGAGTAATCTCTTCCATAAAATACACACACAACAAGGACAAGATGGATTTTTGTAATATATAAGGCATGTAGCCGGTGTATGTAATCAACGTACTAGAACATATCGTATATCGCTCAGCGTCAGCTAGTGAAGCGAGAGATTAAACTGAGGCAAAAACATATTCATCAAGGAGACAGCACCAGCGAGAGAGCATTCATAGAAACTGACGGTGTCTTTACTTAATTGGAAAAGAATATAAATAAATCAACACAAACGGATTGGGGGAGTAAAATTCCTTCTTTTCGAGAGAGAGAGAGAGAGAGAGAGAGAGAGAGAGAGAGAGAGAGAGAGAGAGAGAGAGAGAGAGAGAGAGAGAGAGAGAGAGAGAGGTATATAATCTCATGAAATGCTAACCTAACCTCAAGCGTTGCTATCATGATCTGGAACGTGGCTGCTTTTATTTGGTGGCAGGCAAGCGTCACAGCGGCGGGAGGCGACGAGAGTTCATGCACCACAGGAACAACTCAGCGTGAATCTTATGGAACAAAGCAGCTGTTTTATGCACATCAGGAAAACTCAGAATAGTAATCACGAACTATTTTTTTTCTTTCTCCCTCTTACAATTTCCGATGCTGCAATGTATTTCCTCCTCTCTTGCCAGCCACGGGTGGAGGACGCGGGGGACAGATGAGTAAAAGCCTTCCCTTTACTACCCTACGTTTCTTACTTAAGATGAGATTTGGTTCTGAGAATTAGGACCAACTGGTATGCTGCTGTCTGATATTCCTTTGTGTTCCTTTGTGTTATTGTATAGTCGATCTGGAGCACCCTAGAACAATGGTGACGTGTAGCTGCTCAGGCGGCTATGAGCTGCAAGCATGACCGAAATATGGTACATACGGAAATAGCAGCAAGGTAGAAGTGAAGTAGGGTGTCGTTGAGTTTGGCTTTGGTGGTTGCTGTACGTAGAGGTGTCACAAGATAGGCAGTCTCACAGTGGAATAATACAGCACCCGTGATGATGAATGGTTTAATGTTAGTGGCGGTGGTGGTGGTGGATGTCAATGAATCACCGTAATGGGATATATATCATGCATTTTCCTCTCCCTCCCTCCCTCTCTCTCTGTCTCTCTCTCTCTCTCTCTCTCTCTCTCTCTCTCTCTCTCTCTCTCTCTCTCTCTCTCTCTCTCTCTGGATAGATAAAGATACATGGACAGGTAGATAGATAAATTAATTAATGCATGTATAGATAGACTGGCAGATAAATGGAAAACAAGAGATAAAAACAGACAGACAATTTGTAAGTGAACGAACCAGCCGCGGAGACCTTCATGTATTTTCCTCTGATCTTGACAACAAACCCAGACTTTTGTGAAACACTCGTCTGCAGGTGACACAAGAATAAATCAGAAAGCTACCGAAGCTGCTGTACCAAAAATAAGAGAATGAGGAGTCAGACTGGCGGCGTGAGAGTTCGTGGAGCTGCCTGTAACGTGACAAACGTGAGGATAGGACAGAAGCGCCTTGTGGTGAGGTGGCCAAACTGTTGTCCCGGGGCATCTGTCTGCAGCAAAGTCTTCCGGGACTGGAGAAGGCTGCGAGCAACACCAGGGAAAGGACACGCGTGGAAAGTTTGCGAGGGGGACAAGCTGCTCCCGAGTGTGTCAGGACCGGTGGTGGTGAGGGAGTTGTGGTTTAATATTTGTATTCGCATGAACGAAAAAAATGAAAATAGAAATAAAATGAAATATAAATAGAACAAATAAGTAAATAGAATAAGTACATAAGAATATAGATATACAAATATAACAAGTAATGAATAAATAAATAAATAAAATAAACAAATATATGGATACTTAAATATACATAAAATAAAAAGAAATGATAAAAATAAGAAACGGACAGATAAAAAGTCTATAAAAAAAAAGGAACGTCGTGTTTTTATTTTTTTTACTTATCTATATGAATAGTGAAGGGGAAATTATACCAAAGAAACAAAAAACAAAAAAAAAACGAAAAAAAAAACAAAAAAACAACATTCTATTTCTACTACTCCTGATAAGGGTGAATTCGGACGTCCAATTTAGTTCCACAGGGAGTGACGTTCCTCTCCTCGGGTGTCTGTAAACCGACACTGCGTCAGGTGACCTTGGCGGGAGGCAGCTTCACACGTGCCTCGCTCTATCCGAGCTCCAATCAAGCCAGGTCTCTTCACGCCGGCCACTCTCGTCTCATAACATTCATGACACCAAAGAACTTCATGAATAATTCTCCATAAGAAATATATGACACTATAATTTATGCTCTTAGGTTAAACTAAGTTGACTTACTTGCGTGTAAAGAGGATGCAATTAAAAGTGAAATAGCATCTCTGGTAATGCATTTTTTAAGGGTCTGTTATTACTGATATAAGTTTCATGTTATTTCAGCAGGGTGAGGCTTGGCAAGTTAAATGTCGTACAGAATAAAGTATTTGAAACATGTGCAGTAAAACACCAGCACAAAGGTAGTCTTATTTAACACAAACAAGAGTCACGGTGCCACGAGAACAGCAACAACAGAAAAGCGCCAGCGTCAACAGCGGAAGTTCAACAAATGAGAGAAAAGGAACAGGAGACACCAATCTTAATGAAAGACGAAGGGAGGAGCTTTGAGAAACGAAAGTGGAGGAGGAGAAGCGGATGAGAAGAAAAATGTTAATGGCTTTCGTTACAGCATGCTGATGGTGGAGCTTCTTTCTGGCGGAGGAGGGATCGTTGTTAAAGCGGCAGTCATTTAGAACTTGAACCATTTCTGGAATTACTTAATTTTCAACTTTTCTGTGGAGTGGCATTACAGTATACTCGTATTTATGAACGCACCCTATTCGTAAACACGCTTATCTACATTTTTGTAAAAGCGAAAGGGAAAATATTAAAATCTGTAGCTTTTATCTGCATTCAATTGAGTGTATGTCAGCTCACTACGAAACGAGTCCGGTTCTCTCATGGTTGACGGGAGTGTTTTCAGCCGAGTACCGCGCCATGCTGCGTCTTGGCGTTAAGCTACAACGTGAAAATAGAGTGTGTACGTAGCATGAGAGGCGATAAAAGGCCGCCAGTGTAGGGGACGCATCTCACATCATTCCCCCGGCGTTAGTGAGATCTTCAGATATACAAAAATAAGTACTCACTTTGGCACATCTTTGTCCATGGCGACCTACTGAACCTCTTCCTCAACCAACCCCTTGTTACACACACACACGCACACACACACATACACACACAACAACAATTATATATACGGAGATAAAACTAATATATAGTAACTCATGGCCGTTATCATATAGTTAGTAGGTATATACGACAACACACACATACACACACACACCATTCTCTCTCTCTCTCTCTCTCTCTCTCTCTCGCACACACCACTTCAAATTCATAGGTATTCATAGAAGCAAAGGCCGCATTCTCGCCATGACCCAGAGAGAGAGAGAGAGAGAGAGAGAGAGAGAGAGCAGAGAGAGAGAGAGAGAAAGCAAGACGGGAAATAAGGATATGGTGGGTACGGAACAATCAACTTAATCCTTCCTCATTGACGTCTGAAATTGCTCGCTGTAATAACCGTCTTATACACGAACAAAGGTGAGCACATTAACACACCTTGTCTCTGTCCCTGCTTTGTCCACGGTGTTTTCTCCTTTGGTAGTGATTCTTCTTGCTTCTCTGTCCATCCGTCTATCTGTCTGTCTGTCTTTCCCTTGCTCTGTCTCTCGTTCCATTTGACCCACGCCAAACTCTGGGAACTTACCTTTTTCTTCCCTTCCCTTTTCCCTTCCGTCCTTCAGATGGTCCCCCTACGTGCCATCTTCTACTGGGGACGGATGGAAAGGAATGGATAGGCTCTCTCTCTCTCTCTCTCTCTCTCTCTCTCCTCTCTCTCTCTCTCTCTCTCTCTCTCTCTCTCTCTCTCTCTCTCTCTCTCTTGCACACACAAAACTGGGAAAATCTGCAGCTGCCGTGTCCTCACTTAATGAAAAAGAAAATAATGGAAGGCAAAAAATTAGAAGACATGCCATAATGACCGACCCAATAGCAGAGAGCTGTACACTATTAAATTATAGAGAACAAAGGATAAAATAGGGGAAGGAAGGAGATACAATGGCCAAAACATTTTTACACTGCAAACTGGAAAGAATGAACAAACTGCGTATGTCAGTGTGTTAAAAATATACGTTCGCCTTGCAATAACTGAGTCCTAGAGAGGAAAACGGGGGGAAAAAAAAATAAAACCACGTACAACAGAGACTGCTGAAACGAGAGAGAAAACCGTACATGATGAAAGCAACAATAGAAATACACGTATAGTCCTTTCTTTCATATTCCCGCCACACACAACGCATCGAAAGAGCTGCATGAGTGTCGAAGGAAAAAAGATAAAGATAAATGAGAAAAATGAAAGATATCGTATGTGGTGATATGAAAGAACCAGGAAATATACAAACAAATCAACCTGATAACAAGAAACGCAAGCTCCATTTAACAAGAAAAACGAGGCAATGGCAGGAATTGGAGGAGAAAAAATAACGGGCGGCGAGATAACATGAGAAATACAACGGAACACGCGATAGTAAGCTGGCGTAAAGGAGGCAGAGGGTACGATGAGAAGAGAAGCAGGAAGTGCGATAAAAAGGAAAGGACACTAGCGACAAGACGTAACGTAGGATGCACTAAAAGACGTGATGGTAGGATAGCGTAAGGGCGCCACAAATGAGGAGAAGGAAAAAGAAGGATATGAAAGGAGGAGCCAGAAATAGAAGACATCAGGCACCAGAAAGAAGAAAAACGAGTAGAGATGAAGGAGATAAAAAAAAGAAAGACATTCAGAGAGAAAAGAAAGAAAAGGAGCTGAGATGAAAGAACGGAGAGGTGAAGAGAGGAGAGAAAAATGATGTCTTGAAGGAGATAAAAACGAAGTATTCTCTCTCTCTCTCTCTCTCTCTCTCTCTCTCTCTCTCTCTCTCTCTCTCTCTCTCTCTGTCTATCTCCCTCTCTCTCTCTCTCTCTCTCTCTCTCTCTCTCTCTCTCTCTCTCTCTCTCTCTCTCTCTCTCTCTCTCTCTCGCTCTCCCTCTCTCACTCTCTCTCTCTGACACAATAGGCAAGCTGGTGCAGTGTTACTTGAACCTCCAAGAGAAAGGTGTTATTCACGTTACAAGCCCCATGCCCCTCCAGCCTCCCTTCCCATCTCGCAGGACAACGCCGCCAGTCATGCACAGTCCCCGCAGCGCTTTGATGGAGAACAGTGTCTGCATGCATATCGCAGGGACTCGGTTTTCACTTTCTCCAGTCAGGGCTCGATTTAGCCCAGTTTCGTCTTGCAGAACTTTGATTGCATAGGAAAATCTGGTGTAATGAGACAATTGGATTCGGGGAATTAGTAAAGTATGCTCGTTCGTTTTCAGACCGTATTTACACACACAGACACACACACACACAAAAAAAAAAAAAAAAAAAAAAATTAAGGGTTATAGTTAAGTTTAGTTTATTTTCTTTTTCTTAAAAATGGAAATAAACTTTGGGAAGAATTCTAAATGAGCCATCATTATTGCTAATTACTTTTTCCTGCGAAAGAAGAAAAATAAATACATAATGAATTTTCTTTCCATTCAGACTTCCGTGGTGCAAAGAGGAACCTCATTTCTCGAGGAACCCTTGCAAAGGCCACGCTGCCCGCCGCACCGCTCTCCACGCTGGCAGACAATGAGCTTTGCACCTGTTGGGTTTCTTTAATTCTCAGTGTGATGGACAAAAATTGGCAGCAGAGTGCAGGATTTGAACTTGTGGTCCTCAAGTGTTCTCGGTCCCACACAACCAACACGAGAAAGAGAGAGAGAGAGAGAGAGAGAGAGAGAGAGAGAGAGAGAGAGAGAGAGAGAGAGAGAGAGAGAGAGAGAGAGAGAGAGAGAGAGAGAGAGAGAGAGAGAGAGAGAGAGAGAGAGAGAGACCATAAGAAGATTGCTGAGGGAAAGGAGATCGCTTTTTCTTTTACTTCTCAAAACGTATATTTCCCCTGAGTAACACATCTTGGCCTGAATGCCTTGCGTGGGCCTTGCAGGAGTGACAACAGACGATGCTTCCTTCCTCCGCGCGAGACTATTCCCTTAAAGTCTGACTGGGATGTTGTAACAGTATAGGATCATCCCCAGCTCTTCGTCATCCACGGGGACATCTGCTGGAGTATCAAAACACATTAATCTGCTTTCCAGGTAACATGTAAGGTGTCCCACAATATTGTTACACTCAGTCACTCTCCCCGCGAAGCCGAGACAAGCCACGAACAAGTCCCCCCAGCAGGACAGTCGCCGCAGCAGCAGGAGGTAATAAACACTCGGTGTCGCAGCCTTTGATGTCCTGTTGCTGAGCCTCCGGGGCGTCCTCCAAGTGGCCTCAGGAAACCAATGCAAGACGCGATACTTTGTTCTCGTTTTCCAGCATTATACCTCACGTTTCCAGGCTTTTCTGGTGGAGAGAAAAAAAAAAAAAAACAAGAGCCCCAGCCAATGGAAGTCTACGAGGAGTGGCGTAGTGAGATAAAAGTCCTCCGAGGCCGAGTCAATTACTGGTAGGAAGTGACATGGCGACTTTCATCGGCGTCCTTAATTACAGAGGAAGGTAACTTTCTTCCCGTCCTACAGTGGCGGTGAGGAAAAAAAAGGGGTTGGTGAAAGACCGAAGAGCTAACATGATGGCCGAGGCAACGAGTCTTGTGCACCGCCATGTATAAAACTCATGGAAATTACCTTGGCGGTGTCATTTCTCAGCAGGAAGTGAAAAGAGCCAGACTGGTGACGATTACGGTGCAATATAACTTTTCTAAAACGTATAGTGTAAGAAAATGTAAACCCTCAATGCATCTTCCATATCTTTGAAAACCAAGCAGTGTAACATATTTTTAGTAATGGAATCCTTGCTGCGTAGATCTGTGTGAGTGAGGCGCTACCTTGAGTTAATAAAAGGGGGAGATGAACAAGCAGTAATTAGTCAAGGTCAAATCCCTTTTTAGTAGTAATTGGTAGGCCTTGAATTTATAAATGTGAAGGTACTTAATTAGATTTTTCTTATGTGGTATGACTACAGTGATGTTATAAGCCAGAGAGAGAGAGAGAGAGAGAGAGAGAGAGAGAGAGAGAGAGAGAGAGAGAGAGAGAGAGAGAGAGACACACACACACACACACACACACACACACACACACACACACAGATTAAAAACCAAACCTTCCGAGTCAAGAGACGTGATCATCAATTAGCACTCACGCTCATTACGCTCACTCAATTATCCGCCTGCTACCTATTCTTGTATCTATTTGTCTACCTACCTTCCTCTCTTAATTAGCTCTCTATTCATATATGTATTGTCTATCAAGGGTCTACTCGAAAATCTGCCTAATCAACTATGTATCTATCTATGTATCTATCTATCTACCGTTCTTTTTTTCTTTCTTCTTTTCTTTTTGACTGGGAACGAACAAAAGAGCAAGAGAGTGAGTAACTTACTGACTGATAGTGACTGACATACTCCTAAGAATGACTGACTGAGTAATGGCTGACAGGTGGACCGAGATGAGCAAAATGAAAACTTAGTGAATCAATCTGTGAGCGCGTGAGAAGTGGGTGGAGAGAAAATGGAAAGGGATAATAAAAAAAAGGAAGAAAAGAAAAGGGGAAAGCGTCGAGGATGAAAAGTTGCGACAGCGAGAAAGGAGAGGAATGATTGGGAGAGAGAGAGAGAGAGAGAGAGAGAGAGAGAGAGAGAGAGAGAGAGAGAGAGAGAGAGAGAGAGAGAGAGAGAGAGAGAGAGAGAGAGAGAGAGAGGAAAGAGGTATTACATTACAAAGAGGTGAAAGAAAGCCGATCAAGGAGTAGGAGGAGGAGGAGGAGGAGGAGGAGGAGGAGGAGGAGGAGGAGGAGGAGGAGGAAGAGGAGGAGGAGGAAGAGGAAGCAAATAAAAACTGACAACGGAGACTTAAAAAAACAAACAAAACAAAACAAGGAAACATATGAGGAAGAGTAGAAGAAAAAAAAAAAAAAAACACACACAGGGAACAAATTAACTGCTATAAACACATACACAATTAGCATAGAAAAAAAAAATAAATAACCATAGCAATTAAAACTTGTCGAGTAGAGAACAGAATACCTGGTAATGATCCCTTTCGCTTGTAAATTAACGAGGCTATAATGTCATTCACTCCTCAATGGAACGGTACCTTGTTACTTTGTTCTAGGGACGTGGCTGTGTATTCCAGTGATCAAAGGTGCCAGACAGGTGTAATCATGCCAGGCAGCTGCAAGGGGATTGATCAGGCTAAGTGTATTGTCCTGCCAAGACGCTCCGAGGCAGCGGGGCGTGGTGTTGGCTTAACGTCTCCCCCCACCTATTACTCATACGTCTCTACAAAGGCTCCGCCGGCTGACAGAGATGAGTGGAGAGGCAGGGAGGCATTCATCTGGCAGTGTTGTTGTATTTGTTGTCGGTGATGGTGGTGGTGGTTGTGGTGGTGATGGTGGTGGTGGTTTTGGTGTTGGTAGTGTTGTTGTTGTTGTTGTTATTGTTGTTCATGATGGCGATCATGATGATAACGGTGATGATGATGGTGATGGCGATGATGACGATGACAATGATGATAATGAATATCCCTTACATTAACGTGTCAGGAGGATTAAAAGCAAAACAACATAGACGTAATAAGTGTAAAATAAAAGTTAGAGGGAACGACAATTGAATCATAATAAATGAATGCACGAGTAAGAGAAAAATGCGCCATTTTGACAGCAACATGAGATAGAAAAACAAATTGCCAAACACATCGGACTAGAAATAAACTTTTAACGTGGTATAAAATTATTTAGTAAACTGACAGGAAAGTGTCTTAATAAATATCAGTTGGCTGGACTTGCACGAAAAGAAATATTATTGGAAATATATAAAAGAGCGCTCAACCAAATTTTTACTATGGAATATAAATAAAAAGGCATGAAGTGTAAACAAAAACAAAACAAACAAAAAAATCAGTGACATTTGAGATAAATTAATAGATATCGGAGACTTGCCTTCGATAGTGTGAGCAGAGGAGGCGGAAAGGCTCTCTCTTGTTGCCCAGGGGAATGTGAAGGGGAGGGAGAGGGAGAGGGAGAGGGGGAGGGGGAGGGGAGTGGTGGGAGGTGAGGGTGGCAGCGAGTGGAAAGGTGAGGAAGGCAATGAAAGGAACGAGGAAAATATGTTGTGTAAAGGAGGAAGAGAAAGGACAAGGGATAAGGACGGAGGGAGAGAAGAAAAAACAAAAAATGGAAGGGAATATTAGAAAAAGGATAAACTGAAAGTAAGGGAGTAAGAGGGAAAAAGCAAAAAAAAAAAAAAGAAAAAAAATCTGAAGGAATGATTGAAAATGATCATAACGGTAACGATGAGATGAGAATGATGATGATGATGATGATGATGATGATGATGATAATGATGTAGTAGTACTAGTAGTAGTAGTAGTAGAAGTACTAGTAGTAGCAATTGTTTTTGTTGTTGTTGTTGTTGTTGTTGTAGCAGTAGTAGTAATAGCAAGCAATAATGGTTTTGGTGGTACCGATGAAACCTGCAGCAGTAACACCCGCACTGTTAGCGGTAGAACAATGATAAACTATTTCTCTCCATGAGTGGCACGAAGCACAACAACAACAACTAAAAAGATAAAGAGGCAGAGAATGTCGGGCTGCCGCAGCGCTGTGAACACATACCCTTGTTAGCAACCGACCATCTCCACGGTACTCCTCTCCTCGGTTACACATCTGCCACTGTGTTTATGGATGGGTGGAAGCAAGTTATTATAGTTGTTTAGTGGGACAGGTAGTTGTTGGGTTAATAGAGTTCTGGTAGTGCTCTCCAACAAGCCATTAAGGACCTGCCGTATTTCACAAGACTCGGCAAACACCAGCGCTGGGAATCAGGCGTGGTGTGGTTAGTAGGCTTAAAGTGGTAATGCGGAGTTAAATCCTTGTCATCCCGTCGTTTAAGTTTATTATTATTATTATTATTGTTATTATTATTATTATTATTATTATTATTATTATTATTATTATTATTAATGTCATTATTATTATTATTATTATTATTATTATTATTATTATTATTATTATTATTATCTAATCATTATTATTATTATTATTATTATTATTATTATTATTATTATTATTATTACTATTACCATTATAACCATTAACGTAACTTCAAAAATCATCTTATTCTGTATAAATTGAGTACAAGGCTACTTTTCTCTCTCTCTCTCTCTCTCTCTCTCTCTCTCTCTCTCTCTCTCTCTCTCTCTCTCTCTCTCTCTCTCTCTCTCTCTAACAGAACATGTACTCACTCAAATGAACAAGAATATGACTGCAGTACAGTACAAATTAGCAGTGATTTTAACTAAAAAAATAAATATCTTACTCCCCTTACCGGTACTTGCATCCCAATTCCTCTCCCTTTCCACCTCAGTTCTTCCCTAACTCCTCCTCCCCCACGAGAGCTTTTCACCTGCCAATAAGGAGCACCTCTTTACCAAGCACGGCTGAATTAAAGTGGAGAGCCGAGGAATTCTGCACATGAGGAAGTACCAGTGTTATTGGGTCATCATATTGCCTTAATGGTGCAGACTGCCTATACTACGAAATTACTGCGATGAAGAGCAACAGACTGGAGCAATTTTAAAAGTTGTCATTGTTTCGTAATGGTTATTTGTCAATGAAAGTCACGTCACGGTGTAATTTCGTCACATCACGATCTTTACACCGTTACGAATTCCAGGGAGATTTTTTTTAAAGTTTAATATCAGATCATTAGATGCTAGAGAGAGAGAGAGAGAGAGAGAGAGAGAGAGAGAGAGAGAGAGAGAGAGAGAGAGAGAGAGAGAGAGAGAGAGAGAGAGAGAGTGTTTCAAAGAGAATACGAACTTCTTTCCAAAACTAGTGTTGAGTGTGTGTGTGTGTGTGTGTGTGTGTGTGTGTGTGTGTGTGTGTGTGTTTCTGCTCTATGAACACTAATAGAATAACTGTCTGCCAGCCTGTCTGTCTGTCTGTTTGTTTGACTCTCTCTCTCTCTCTCTCTCTCTCTCTCTCTCTCTCTCTCTCTCTCTCTCTCTCTCTCTCTCTCTCTCTAGCGGCTAATGATCTGATATTGAACTCTATAAAAAATCTTCCTGGAATTCGTAACGGTGTAAAGATCGTTGACACACACACACACACACACACACACACACACACACACATACACACACACATAGCATCCTCTCACGCCACAACCTGAAGCCAAGTTTTGAGGCAACAATCGTGTCCTCTCACAACGTGCCACCTTCTCGCTGTCATGCGAAACAGAATAATAAAACGGTAACACAACATAACGCTGCCAAGACACGCCAGACTCTTTCCTCAGGTGGTCCTTGGCTTAAAACTTTAGACAGACTTGGTAAACGTAAGGACACTGTAGGGCTGTTAGGGGACGGCACTCCAAAATCTGGCGGCGCTGGTGTGTTTTGCAATGTGCGCGGGATGCAGTGAGGAAAGCAATCACCACACATCCCAAGAAGGATAAAAATTAAAGGGAATATTACTGTGTGAGTCAGCCAAACGATCCTGGAAGTGGAAAGTGAGAGGCAGACGAGGAGCCGTCGAGAGAAAGATATTAACCTTGATATGAAAGTTTGATGGAGATGTAATTGCCGTTAACGGGAGGCGCGTTTGTGAGGTGCAGGAATATTAGGGGAAGGGAAGGATGTTAAATGAAGGAAAGGGAGTGAAGAGAAATGAATGGGTCATGGGAAAGAAAATTTTTCTGACTGATGGTCGTCTGAGAAAATTGAATTCCTGGTGTTGCTGCTGGACATGAGAAAATATAGTAAAGAAAACGTGAGAAAATTAGATTACAACCGTCATTGTCCTCGCTTTCGTAGTTAGCAAGTTAGCATGAGAGAGAGAGAGAGAGAGAGAGAGAGAGAGAGAGAGAGAGAGAGAGAGAGAGAGAGAGAGAGAGAGAGAGAGAGAGAGGTGGGGGGTAAGGGGTAATGATAGAGAAGGAGGAGAACGTAGAAGAGGAGGAGGAGGAGGAGGAGGAGGAGGAGGAGGAGGGAGAGAAAAAAGGAGACTAATGAAGCAATGACAGCCTGAGTCCTTTGAGAAATGCAAGAAATGAAGTATCCAAGATTACGCTAATCCTAAAGTCATTACCTGAAACATTATTTACGAGATGAAAATGTAAGATTAAAAATTCATTAAGGTACGGAATGAAACATAAATTAAGGATACATCAACTGCGACTGCATTACACTGCCATCAGATGAGCAAGGACAATACAAACTAGCACTAACTAACTAACCAGCACTAAGTTGTTGCCAGGGTGTTCATCTCCATCTTCTCGGCTTTTGGGTCTGCTAAGGATGAAAATATTAAATCAGATAAGCCTTGAGAACTTTTTTTTTTTTTTTTTTATGTAAGAGGGTAGTCTAGCGCAAGGTAACCAAAAGGGTGACAAAAAGGCCCAATGAAAATGCTAGTTCCCAGGTTACTGCCATTTGCCTTCCCACATTTCCTCAACTACCAAACCATGAGAGGGAGAGATCAAGAGCTGGAGATTCCTCAACTCAGATTCCACAAGTTCCCTGTTCCGAAGCAATGCGTCTCGCCTGCAGCACCACGAAAGGCAGCGGTCGTAGCACGTGGATAAGCACGGGCCAAAATGGTGAAATTACGTTGTATTTTACGGTCAAAGAGACATAAAACTCTTCTGATAGATATGACAGATAAATATAGATGAATTAAAGAACACACACACACACACACACACACATACACACACACACACACACACATACGAAACATCAGCAGACAAACACACTCATTAAAGACAAACAGAACGCAACTATCTGGCAACAAGAGGCAAGAGAGGAGCGAATGGTAGTAATGCAGGAACTGGAGCCAGAACAACTTCCGATAAAGCGTGGAGCGACACTAATATTGACTGGAAAAGAAAGAACGAGATATCGACGCTTCGTAATAAGGTAATCTATCTTTCCTTGGACATGCAGATGGCGTTAAAGGAGGCCTGCTAAGAGCTTCCCTGAATATATATGTTCATGTATAGGAGGGGAAGAAGTGCTGGATTCTGATGTCATGCTGGTATTTTAGCTAAGGAAACAGAATTTGATGAAGGAAAAATAAAATAAATAGATAATCTGTCAATTAAATAAGAAAAAAACATATAATAATAATAACTGAGATAGAGAGATTATAGGGAAGTCATATATTCTACAACTTCTACGAATGACTGAAACATAGATTCATTACAGATTTTTCCCCCACTCTATATATTTAAGGATCGGTGGTGAAAAATTATTGGCAGGATCATCATCATTCATCTCAAAATGAGTCGGTAGAACACATTTACGGGATCATAAAATGTGGCTCTCCAAGAAACAGAGAATCAAACACATACTCGTATGAAAGAGATAAAATGACCAAGAAATATCTACGATGACGAAGCCTCAACACACACACACCTAAAATAATAAAGGAACAGTTACTAGATGAAATGAAACCAATAATAATAATAATAATAAAAAAAAAAACATTAGTAGGAAGGGAAAAAAACTAAGCACATAGTAAGAGAAACACCAGTAAGCTACAGGAAGCATCGTATGTTACAATAATACTGTCGACAAGAGAGGTGAGGGGGTAGGAGGCGGTGACAGGATGCTGGGGAGAAAGAACGTCTGAGTACGCGTCAGGAAACAGGAGAGGCTTGAGTGTTACGAGGAGTGTACACATTCACAAGAAATGTTCAAGAGGTATCGTGTAAGGTTAAAGGTTTTGGAGAGAGAGAGAGAGAGAGAGAGAGAGAGAGAGAGAGAGAGAGAGAGAGAGAGAGAGAGAGAGACACACACACACACACATACACACAGGCTTTTGTCGGAGACGAGCAAAGCGTTCAATGAGCCGTTTGATCTCTCGAAGCGCAGCTCCTGCGGTGCTCCTGCCATTACCACAGGCTGGCGGCGGGCGCCTGGCTGCCAACTGCCACCTGCCACCAAGCTCTCCTCCCCGCCCTGCTGATGGGTGAATGGGTGCGAGCTACTGACGAGAATAATCATGCGCGGTGATATTGATAGCCGGGTTATAAGTTGTGTGTGTGTGTGTGTGTGTGTGTGTGTGTGTGTGTGTGTGTGTGTGTGTACAAAATTAGGATATGATTTAGTTACTGTACTATAGACAAGGCACAATACAAAAAGAGGATCAAGAAGATAAAAGTGACGATTAAATCTGAAGTCAAAACTAGAAAAAGTTTCCAAAAGTGTTAGTTAAAAATTCATTCTTAATGTCATGGAGCAAAGAATATACAAAATATTGGAGAAATTAAATCGTGCGAAGGGAGGTTAATAAAATCACTTCTAGAAAGATAGAGGCAAATATGCGAAAGAAGCTTAACAAGGCAGAAGCCATAAAGCATACTTGAATGAAAGCTGACTTTCGGCACACATCCAGCCAATGTTGACTGATAAATTATGACATTTTCAAAGCAGTAATTAAATTATGAAATATATCAAGATTGTTTTATAGAATTATACTGTGCGATAAAACCATGAACTGAATAACTTGTATAGAATTATAGCCTTCCATGAAGCGGTGATGAAACATAAGACGAGGTGAAGACATTGCTCTCAATCTTTATTTCTAAACTTCTTGCGGGCGAATATGTATGCAAATGGCTGTAGCACAAGTAACAAAAAATAAGAATCGAAAAAATTTCCCAGGAAAAGAGGATGCACTGGCGCGTTCAGAAAGGCAAAAGAGAGGGCGTTCATTATAGAGTATTATATCTATCCACACAGTGCTCACGTACACCAGAGGAGTCTTAACAGTGGCAGAAAGCAATAGTGATGTTGATATATATATATATATATATATATATATATATATATATATATATATATATATATATATATATATATATATATATATATATATATATATATATATATAAAAGTGACTTTCAGCTTGATGATGTTTTTCCACTTATTATGACTTGAACTATGCCGAGAGAGAAGGAAAGAAAGTATCAAAGTCAAGTGGCCAACCCAACAGGAATCTTATCCACTCAACTTTCTAGAAAGCAGCAATCAAGTTTTTTTTCTTTTTTTCCATTTCAGTAGCCTTCAGTGAACCTCCATTACATGTGAAAAAGAAAATCACTATACTACCTTGTTATTGTCAAGTATGCAATATTCCCATCGACGTCCGAACATTCTTGTCTGGCTTTTGTATTTCTGCCAGAAAGCATCCGACTAAAAAAAAACAAGAAACATCTTTGAATCTTATACATGAAAAATAGTTATATTTCAGGAGACTCTTCCAGAATCTCTGTACAACCGTGGCATAATGTTACAAATACGAAGACAAAATGATCATCAAGAATGGAATATATGAATGGATATATGAATCGCTAAAATTATTAACAATATAATATTGAACGTTTTTTTCAAAGAACAAAAAGCAAACAAAGAAAAACGATACAGAATTCTAAATCATTTAAAATTTACGGCGATTCTCAAATCATCTAAAATTTCCGGAAATATCCAAATAACATAAAAGTTGGAAACTTAATCATGTTAAACTTAAACCGCAGTAAATCTTCAAGAAATGTTCACGCACCTCATTAGGAAAAGTCTTCAAGTAAGTCGAAAAATGGCCAAGAACTTAAAAATCAAGGAATGTGATGGAATAAATTAATACTGGAAGTAAAATTTTTGAAATATCAAATGAATTTTCTTATTTATCAATCCATTTTTTTGTAGATGTATCTACAGCTCATAATCCATTGACTGGGAATTAAAAAACTGAAGAGAAAACAGATGAAAATATTTTTCAAGGTATATGAAAATACCATGAAAAAAAAGACAACAGTGTTATAAATGATGGTCAGGACATGAGGCCAGACGAGCCAGTAAACCAGCGAAGAAGGAGCAAAACTTTCAAGGATTAAATTCCATGAGTTGGTGGGCAGTGTGGCGCTCCAGATAAAAGGTGCCGAGGTGCCACAGGAAAAAAAAAGTTTGTAATCGGAACTTTGCAGGATATGGGGCAAATGAACATGGCTATATGTGTGTGTGTGTGTGTGTGTGTGTGTGTGTGTGTGTGTGTGTGTGTGTGTGTGTGTCTTTTTTTTTTATGTAGGAAGGACACTGGTCAAGGGCAACAAAAATCCAATAAAAAAAAAAAGCCCACTGAAATGCCAGTCCCAGAAAAAAGGTCCAAAGCGGTAGTCAAAAATTGAAGGATAAGTGTCTTGAAACATCCCTCTTGAAGGAATTAAAGTCATAGGAAAGTGGCAATATATATATATATATATATATATATATATATATATATATATATATATATATATATATATATATATATATATATATATATATATATATATATATATATATACACACACACACACACACACACACAGAGAGAGAGAGAGAGAGAGAGAGAGAGAGAGAGAGAGAGAGAGAGAGAGAGAGAGAGAGAGAGAGAGAGGTTGGGGGAGAGGGGGAAGAGAGTGAGTGGGTTTCATCAAATTTTTCTTTCGTGAAAAACGTCCGGATAAGTTTAGGACTTTCATGAAAATATATTATACAGAGAAAATTTGTTAACATCCGGTGAGATCACCAGCAAAAAAATAAAATCAAATATAAAAATAGGAAACCCCTCACTAATGAACAAAAATAACCTCGGGTTGAAAAAAAAAAAAAAACAATCTTTTCAGACCTCCAACAGACGTGCTGTCAACGTAATGGAGATATTATGCGATGAAAAGATCAGAACACGAGGCTGGTTAGGAACTGTCGGATGAGGTGCTGCTCCTGACGAAAAATGACCAAGGTCACTGGGAGAGGAGGCCGGGGGCGCTGAGGCGGCGGGAGGTGTCTGGAAGGAGGATTTACAGACCAAGGCGCGGGATATATATATATGTTACGGCCATTTTGGAAAATTGGTCGTTTTACAAAATTGCCGGTCATTATGCAAAAAGACCAAATTCGTGGTCACATTGCAAAATGACCTAGAATTTCTCAACATTTTGCAAAACGACCAAGATTTTGGTCAGTTTACAAAATAAACAGTATTTTTGTTGGTCCGTTTACAAAATCTCCATACAGTATCGACTTGATCGATATGCAGAGCCAGCCAGATGGAAAACATCGTTTCATTCTGAACTACCAGGATCACTTGACGAAGATGGTGTGTCTTCGGGCTCTACAGACGAAAACTGCTGAAGAGGTTGCTTTCCACCTCGTTGATATATTCTGTGACAAAGGAGCCCCCATATCCTGCAGTCTGACAATGGAAGAGAATTCTCAAATAAGGTAAAGAACAAATGATTTATGTAAATCTCTCTCTCTCTCTCTCTCTCTCTCTCTCTCTCTCTCTCTCTCTCTCTCTCTCTCTCTCTCTCTCTCTCTCTCTCTCTCTCTCTCTCTCTCTCTCTCTCTCTCTCTCTCTCTCTCTCTCTCTCTCTCTCTCTCTCTCTCTCTCTCTCTCTCTCTCTCTCTCTCTCTCTCTCTCTCTCTCTTTAAAACTCACAACATAGCAATATTGGAGTTAATGAATCACCCTGTATATGACAAAACCTGATATACGCTTTTCAATTTTCAGCTTGTCAAGGAAGTTCTGATGATGTGGCCAGAGTGCAAGATGGTTCATGGCAAACCACGACATTCCCAATCGCAGGGCTCGGTGGAACGTGCCAACAGGGATATTGAAGCCATTCTCGCATGTTGGATGAAGGACAACAACTCTACACAATGGTCACAGGGACTGCGCTTTGTCCAGTGGAAGAAAAATACCCGCTTTCACTCCGGAATTGGAAGGACACCATATGAGGCCATGTATGGACAGAAGGCTCGTCTTGGTGTTGACGCAAATTCTGTACCAGAGGAAGTCCTGGACGGTATGCAGACGGAGGAGCAGCTTGCAGAGGCACTAGGTGTTGTCAATGAGGTCACAGACACAGAGGAGGAAGAGACAGGTGTTGAAAAGCAAGAAGAAGCATCTGCTGTCATTAACTGCATCTCCTGTGGCAAAAGATATTTTGGTTTAAATGTGTGCAATGTGTGTGAGAACCCATGTCACTCTAATACTCCGTGTTCTATGAGGAATAACGATGCTGATGAGTCTGTGCTTTGTTCCATCTGCAGTCGGAGTCAGAGTATTCATACTGAACAAATGAAGTCCAACATAGAACAACAGAAACAAGCCCAAAAAATGATCGATAATTCTGTGAAGAGATTTCAACCAGCCAAGGTAGGGGAAACTGTGATGGTTCCTGTTCCATTAGTTGACCGCGGACGTGCAGAGTTTCCTAATGTGAAGGCAGTTGTTTTTCAGGCATTGGACAATGGCACATATAAGCTTGGTACAAAACACGGCCTGCTTAAACAAATGTACACTCGCAACCAATTTACTCCATGTCTAGAAAAATTCCTTTCTCTTGATGATGTTGTACAGGAGCGGGAAGTAAGTCTGCGGGAAGTAGCAATTGCAGAATCAATGGGACAAGGTCAGGGATTCGCTAAATGCTCTTGCACTAAGTCATGTATGACCAGACGCTGCAAGTGTTTAAAAAACTCTGTATTATGCAACAGCAGATGCAAATGCAGTGCCTCTTGCTCCAACAAGGTCGACACACAATAAAATTAGTTATGTTCACCACGTTTTATCATTCCCTCGCTTTTTTTTTCATCTGCCTGCTTGCTGTATGGACATTTTGTAAACTGACCAACGATAATTTTGTAAACTGACCAAAATCTTGGTCGTTTTGCAAACTGACCAACGATAATTTTGTAAACTGACCAAAATCTTGGTCGTTTTGCAAAATGTTGAGAAATTTAGGTCATTTTGCAATGTGACCACGAATTTGGTCTTTTTGCATAATGACCGGCAATTTTGTAAAACGACCAATTTTCCAAAATGGCCGTAACATATATATATATATATATATATATATATATATATATATATATATATATATATATATATATATATATATATATATATATATATATATATATATATGTGTGTGTGTGTGTGTGTGTGTGTGTGTGTGTGTGTGTGTGTGTGTGTCTCTCTCTCTCTCTCTCTCTCTCTCTCTCTCTCTCTCTCTCTCTCTCTCTCTCTCTCTCTCTCTCTCTCTCTCTCTCTCTCTCTCTCTCTCTCTCTCTCTCTCCTGAGTTCTCTGATTTAAAAGCAAACATCCCATAACATATTCACCCTCCTCCCATCATCTCCTCCTGCTCATTCCAACACTGAGACGCACAACCAAACATGACACTGAATTCCTGCCTTTGTGCTTATTCACCGTTGAGGGAAACTACAATACTAGGCCATATTTCATTCTTTCACTCGATAAACTCATAGTCAAAACCTGCCAGCTCCCCTTCCACATCACATCATCTGCTTCATCAGATCTGCTTTAGATTCACTGAAACTATTTCGGTATTCCATTGTATTATCCTCTTATTATTTTTATTTTGTCTTCAGGAATTTCACGCTAGGCTGAACTTCCTTTGTATGAGCATTTCATGTTAATTTAATCGCACACAGAAGTAACGAAAGCCTTTACAGAAACATTACGGAGAAGTGCGTCAAACAAATATGAAGAGGTAAATAGAATTAGTAAAGATGTTTACAAAATAAATAAAAGAATGAAAAGATAAAAGAAAAAACTCGACATTGCCAAATACATAAATATGTAGATGGTGAGGTGAGTTAAGTGAGAAAATAAATTGATGAAATATTGATAAAAAATATACATACTAACATATGAAATAATATATATTTAGCCATGCAAACACATGAAGGAAATTACATGCACTTATAAACTTCACCAAATTGAAAACATATTCTACCACAAAATTGTTCATATTTTTTGACATTACAGGACAGAAGAATCACTATTTTATATATTATTTTTTTTCTTTTTTTCCAATCCCTTCCAGCATTGTCAGCACCGCAGCAGCTGCCTGTCCCTCGCCCTGCTCTGTCTTCCCTCCTCGTACTCTTGCACCAAAACACTCCACGTGAGAGAGAGAGAGAGAGAGAGAGAGAGAGAGAGAGAGAGAGAGAGAGAGAGAGAGAGAGAGAGAGAGAGAGAGAGAGAGAGAGAGAGAGAGCATCGTGCAGTAACCATATTTCACTGATACAGTCTTGTAGACAAGGGAGGTGTGACAGCAACAAAAATACGTTAGTGAAAAATGTCATAGCGGGGACACCTCGATAAGTTAAGGTGGCACGAGGCAAGGATGGTAGAAAAGGAAAATGTGAGGAAAGAAAAAAGTGCAGTTTACCACGAGATATAAATTGAGCAAAAAGTGTGAGGAAAAAGGTAGGAGGAAAATATCTTTACCCTCGAGCTTGATAGGCTTAAAATGGTGGAAGGTTCCTCGTTGGGTCGTTAGGTCAAGGTTTAGAGAAATCCCTGAATGATCCGCCAGCGTGCGTGGGTAGATGTGATGATCCAACACGAGGTCTGTTGAGAGATAGGCGGCTACTTATCCCCGGTTGGTGGACGCGAATGGACCTTTTCTAACGAGGATTCAGGGAGCCACGAGCTCTGTTATCGAAGCTGTGTGATTACTGGGGTTGCGTTACCATCGTTTTCCATTTTTTTTTCAAAAGTTCTCATAAGTTACCGAAGTTCTCTTCTTCACTAACATCTTATCCATATCAAAAGTTTCCACTACAATAAACCTCTCCATGATATGTTAAGTAAAAATAAGTTATTTTCCTCGTCGCGGGGAGGAAGAGGAGGCGTGGTTGGGCTGGCACTGGTAAAATTGTCAAGAGGGAATCCACGTAGGCGAAATGAATTAACTGAACGTATATGAGGGTTTCAGTCACGGGGTTATCACAGAGTTTTCTAAGACGCTGCTGCAGCTGATTACGTGTCTCTCCGGATATAAACTGTTTATCGTGCATTCCAGGAGTCCAATGACATACTACACACAGATTTAAGGCAAGACCTGGCAAGCCACGCCCACCACTGCACGCTGGGTTTCTACAAGGGACAGGTGCAGGAGTGACCCTTCCTGCATGTCGTATCGTTGGTAAGTATTAACAGACGCAACCCTCATTCCTTTCAATTATATGTAGTGTGTTATTATCATGCATTAAAGTCGGATACATTCTCGTTCACCTCATTTATATCAGATTATGATTTAGTTATTATTATCACTACTACTACTACTACTACTACTACTACTACTACTACTGCTACCACTACTACTTCTAACTGCTACCACCACCACTATTACTACTGTTGTTGTTGCTGCTGCTGCTGCTACTACTACTACTAACTACTACTACTATTACTACTACTACTACTACAACAACTACTACTACAACTACTACTACTACAACTACTACTACTACTACTACTACTACTACTATTATTATTATTATTATTATTATTATTATTATTATTATTATTATTATTATTATTATTATTGTTATTATCATTATTATTATCATAATCATCAATGCTGTTATTGTTATTATCATTACTATTATTATTGTTGTTGTTGTTGTTGTTGTTGTTTTTGTTGTTGTTATTGTTGTTGCTGTTGTTATTGTTGCTGCTGCTGTTGTTGCTGTCTGAGCCACACCGTGTGGGATTGCTGGCTTGGTATACCAATAATAATAATTATTTTTATCATAAAACAGGCTGAGATATAAATATAACTCCATAATTACCAATATCAAGAAGTTCATTACTGAAGCCTTTACCGGCTATTCACACGCGGCTGAAAAGTGTTCATTGTAACTTATAATGTAATAGACGGCTCTCAACACATCTTTGTTTGCGGCCCTTAAGCTGATGACTTTATCCAGCATTAGTGTTCTCTAATTAAAACTCTCTCTCTCTCTCTCTCTCTCTCTCTCTCTCTCTCTCTCTCTCTCTCTCTCTCTCTCTCTCTCTCTCATTTCACAAGAGAAAAATCGCTTTTAATTACAACGTTTTTATCACAAATTCTATGGTGAGAAAATGCGCACACACACACACACACACACACACACACACACACACACACACACACACACACACACACACACACACACACACACACACACTCACACACACACACACAGAATCAGCTGCAGGCATATCCACACTCATAGCACACGATTTAATGGCAAGCACTCGCAGATTATCAGTTTTAATCACCCACCAAACACAGTCCTAGGAAATCTGTTATCACAATCAGAAAATTGCTTCACACTTTTATCTCGTTCTTCCCTCCCCGGCTCCCAGCCAGTAGCTCGCTGCACACCAGCTGCTCTTTCTCTGCCTCGCGCGCTCCCTATTTCTCTTCCTCCGCCCACACGCTCCCTTTACAGACACATATTTGACCTTGGCCGACTAAGGACGTAGGTTGCGTAGCTCTGAGGACCACTGTGCGGTATCCACAGGAGGGGAAAGGTTACTGGATGATTCTGGACGATACTTCTACGCACCAGACATCTTTCTTGCACAAACAACTTTCACTTTTTTGTTGTATTGCTGGTTTTGATATGAAGTATGGATGTAAGTGATAAAAATGGACGTGTACTCTACCGTTAACTTTAAAATATATGATGAATTAAAGAGAGAGATAAAGGTACACAAAGCAAAGAGAAGAGAGATGAAAGATATCGTGGTAATAGGAGATCGATGGATAGACAGATAGGAAAGACAGAGGCAGATGAATATGAAAAAAAAAAAAAGATAGGCGAACAAAGACACTGGCTTAGAGATATAGAAAATCTAACTACAATGATATAAAATAGATAAAAGTGGAAAATACATTAAGCTGATTAGATAGATGGATAAACATATAAACATACAAACAAATAAGCATAAAGACTGAAAAAGACCACTGAGAAGATCAGATAGACAGAGAAGCACAGATGCATAAATAGACAAACATAGATGAACAACATACAAAGAGACGGGAAGATTGACAAATAACACAGTCACAGTGATCGTACAAAGACGAAAGAGCGAGAATTAGCCATGTGATACAGACTGGAATAACACGACGCCTACACAACAGCAGCAACAGCAGCAGGACCACCACCACCACCACCACCCACCACCACCACCACCACTACCACCATCACCATCATCATCAACAAAACACTTTCCTCTTTGCCTTGTTCACCCTTGTCACGTTTTCCGCCTGAAGAACGAGGAACATCGATGGATTCGCAGCTTCAGAGAGAGAGAGAGAGAGAGAGAGAGAGAGAGAGAGAGAGAGAGAGAGAGAGAGAGAGAGAGAGAGAGAGAGAGAGGAAATTTCCCTACAATTTTCCTCGATTTTTTTTCCGTGTCATTGAAGTAAACGACGATTTTTGCTGCTGTTTTTATTTTTCTTTTCTTTTGTTGTGAATTATTTTCTTAAGACAAATCTATGGAAAAAAAAAATCAACAGTACTAGTAATTTAATGTTCAAGTTCTCTCAAATATGTTTTTTTTTTTCTTTATATCTCGTTCAATTAGAGAGTGGTAATTAATCCTGGTGAAGAGAAGCATCGTATGGCTATCCTTGTTGCAGTAAGTCACAATTATTTTCATCTCGCTAAAAATTCGTAGTTTTGTGTTGGTTTCATTAGCTCCATTCACACATTCTTTTCAATTTCCTTTCCTTCCGTTTGTGCAATTTTTTTTTTTTTTACTAAGAATTCTTTTTTCAACACTTTTTTTCGGTTTCCTCATATGCACTTTTTTTCTATTTTCCTATTAGCCTCTGTTTATGCTGATTCTTGCCTTTGTGTGTGTGTGTGTGTGTGTGTGTGTGTGTGTGTGTGTGTGTGTGTGTGTGTGTGTGTGTGTGTGTGTGTGTGTGTGTATCCTAGTTAATAAATACAGACAAGAGCAACAATTACGTATACAATTTAAAAAGCAAAAACCACTTCATAATGTGCAGTGACAAATAGTTGCGAAATTAAATCATTCATATTTTCGAAAGACTACATATGCGCATAATAAACTGCCAAAAGTCTATTGAAATACGGGTGCAAATATTTTCCTTTTGATATTTCCGGTTTTGCACAGCAGTAATAAGTGTAAAGAAACATGGTGTAGTTTTCATTGATTTCTAGAGCACTGGAAACGTAGGATATTTCATAAGAACATAAGAACATAAGAAATAAGGGAAGCTGCAAGAAGCGACCAGGCTTACACGTGGCAGTCCCTGTATGAAACACTCCTACCTATTTCCATCTGTTATCCCCATCCATAAACTTGTCTAATCTTCTCTTAAAGCTCTCTAGTGTCCTGGCACTAACTACATGATTACTGAGTCCGTTCCACTCATCTACCACTCTATTTGAGAACCAATTTTTTCCTATCTCCTTCCTAAACCTAAATTTTTCAAGCTTGAACCCGTTATTTCTTGTTCTACCTTGGTTGCTGATCCTAAGAATTTTGCTTACATCTCCCTTGTTATAACCCCTATACCACTTAAAGACTTCTATCAGGTCCCCTCTTAACCTACGTCCTCTCTAGAGAATGTAAATTTAACCGCTTCAACCTCGCTTCGTAAGGAATACTCCTCATCCCCTGGATCCTTTTAGTCATTCTCCTCTGTACTGATTCTAATAGACCTATATCTTTCCTGTAATGTGGGGACCAGAACTGCACAGCGTAGTCTAGATGAGGTCTGACCAGCGCCAAGTATAACTTTAATATTACTTCCGGCCTTCTACTTTTAAGTCTAGTGGAGGAGACAAACAGGTGGCAGGAGTCATGTGGTCAGTGTATTAAGTGTGGAAATACGCTTCTGAGTGCAGCAAGAAAGTAACCACAATTAGCAATCATCGAGTAGCCAGGATCACCAACCAGTCCGCTCTTCAACTGCCAGTGAGCCAGGGAGCATGGGGAGGTTAGCATAGGATTCTACGTACACGTCGTCTCTCTCTCTCTCTCTCTCTCTCTCTCTCTCTCTCTCTCTCTCTCTCTCTCTCTCTCTCTCTAAAAAAAAAAAAAAAAAAAAAAAGTAATAAATTGGCATATAAAACATCCCGCCTACGGTGTAAGAAAGATGTCAACTATTCCAGCCTGCAAAACAAAGAGTACACGCCGATCATCCAAAGATCCATGGAAATACCTACAAGAACCATAGTTGCACATGAAAAAAAAGAGCTAAACGAGATCTCTTTCTCTCACCTTCGAATCGCGAATTCTATTCTGTCAGAGAAATCTAATATTACATTACGCGACAGTTCTAACTCCAGCGTAATGTAATGAAATCATAATTGTCGATGCTCATGAAAACAAAATAGGACAAATGAAAGTGGTGTGTCAGAGGAAAAGATTACAGTGATTGAGATTAACTCAAACACATTACAGTTTCATCGCAGCATATTGTGTTTTCCTGTTCTCGCCCGCTCAGCTAACAAGGTCTTGCTCTTGCATGTGTCTGTCACCACGGCCTGCCGCCGCTCCCTGGTTGCTCGGCAGAGGGGAGGAAGGCTTGAGGCGCTCAATAAAGTACCCAACTAACGGAAAAAAAAAAAAAAAGTCATAAGTCGCCCCTCCCTAGAGGACGGGCTCTCCTCACGACACGCCACCCCAGGCACGCTAGCTGGCGGGAGGCACCTCTTGGTATATATAAAATTGCAAATGTGTCGTTACTTTATCAACATTTGAGATCACCACTATACATAGAGGAGGAAGAGACATGACTTTGTATTTTTAGGGCAACACGTATCTTTTTTATACATATTCCTCCCAAGGGGTGTGGGTCGAGCAGCCGCATTTCCCAGGGGAGTAATTTTTCATCCTCAGATGGGCAGCGGCTGTCGTGAAACAAAAATATGAAGCGGAATAGTTGACAGGAAAGAGGAATTTTTCTTTTTTAACATGCCAGTCTTGAGCTGTTTCCCTCTCTGCATACCTTCAAAGACTCCACATTTTACTTCTTTTCTTTCCTTATATCCTCTAAAGAAAACATCTTTTTAAAAAAGTAAGAGAAAGTTAAATATAACAATTTTATCTTGCGTTTTCCTACATTATTAATTTCACCCATATTTTTATTTTCTTGCATACCTTCAAGGGATTGACTCAAGCTTTGTGTACTTACAACTCATCTGGTCAAGGCTAATAACCTCGACACAACAGCCAATCCATCTTCGCGTTACGACTTCACACTTCTTTCATTGAAACAGTACAAGCAGCTCCAAGCGATCCACAAATATCCAAGGCGAAGTAGTTTATGAAGTTTTTAAGCTTTTAATCTGCTCTTCACTTCGTCGCTTTCTAGTCAACAGCAGCGGGAGCGATAAAACTTTTGCTTTCTTCCTCCTCGGTGACGTGAATGATGCACTTCAAAAGTCACTTTAACACATGAGTCTGAATTCGACAGGGGGACAGAGAGAGCAACAGGGGAGCGTGCGGAGACTAGGGGCTGGCTGTGGAGCGTCTGTGGGCGAGCGACTCACTGCTGGTTAGCTTGCCTACAACCCAGTCACCAGCCATCCGCGCTGCCGCTGCCGCGCATGTGCTTCTTACTGCTGGACCTTTTTTACCTATTTAATTCTTTCATCATATTTATCAATCAGTTTCAAATATTTATTAACCTATCTGTTATTTTCCTCTTCCTACTCCTCAGTGTGCTCGGTTTCATTCCCACATTTTTCTTTTTACTTCCTTACGTTTATTCATATTACCATGTCTTATAATATCCTCCGTGGTGCAACAGCTTACGCACCTGGCTAAAAATCTGCGGGCCTCGGTTCGAATCCAGATTGGGGCAGTCGGAGTACGGCTCACCCACCTGTTCATTCTTCCCTCCGGCTGGTCGATAAATGGGTACCTGGAGAAATCTGGGAAAGAGTGAGAGCCCAGGTGTCTGCTCTGTGGCCAGGGGTGAAGGACATCATCCACCAAAGGCTCAAAGGAGATAAGGCGGAGATGAGGATCGAGGCCAAGCGCAATTATAGTTTATGTCCCCACCTTTTACCTTTCTCCAGCTCTTCATCTTTTTCTTTTCAATTTCCTGATCATAGTGTCATTGTTCTTTTCTTGCTATTTATTCCATATTGCTCTCTTTTTTCTTTTTTCCTTTTTTTTTTTTTTACATTTCCTCATCATGTCTATCTCGCGGTCATCTTTTCTTCATCAGCCTCTGTGTTATTTCCTCCTCTCACTCATCATTGTGTCTCGCTTTATTTGTACATTTTTTTCCTCTTTTTCGTTTATTTACCATCTCTACCTCAAGGTTTCCCTATCTTAATTTGTCTGTCTATCACTGTACTGCTTCTCATTCCGTCTGTTTTTTTTTTTTTTTTTTTTTTTAATTTCTCTTCGTCTACCCACATCAGCTCCACAATGAGTAAGTTCAGCACTGTTCCAATACCCGTTACCTATCAGTCCGTGGCGGGAGGAAGGTAAGGCAATTTTCTGTCGACAGTCCTGATTGCCTTGAAGATGGAATGCAGCGAACGCTTAGACCTGGAGTGGATGTTTAAAGAATCTAATTAGAGTTAACAGCAATCTTGTCGTTTCAGCGGCGTATCTCAGTCAGGGAATCAGTGTTAGGCAGAAAACAGACACATCCTTCCCATAATCAGCTTTTTTGGGAAAGATGAATATTTGAATATCTCGACCACTACATTTCGTTTTCAGTTATGTAATGATGATGACGACGACAATAATATTAATGATGATGATAAATGTTGATAATAAATGATCTACAGTATATATGTAGCCATGATGTGTATATATGTGTGTGTGTGTATGTGTGTGTGTGTGTGTGTGTGTGTGTGTTTTCCTACACTACAGAATCCGAAGGTCATTTTCCACCACCACTAAGGGTGGAGAGAAGAGAGCACTTTTTAAAAATTTCGGTAAAATACGTGTCGTCAGAACTGATTGGACTGCGCAGAGTTTAAGTGGCAGATGCAACTTATTATTATTTTTTTATAAGTATATCGGATGCCATTTCTCACCGCAATGAAAACGTCAACGATACATAATTATATGCTCCAGAAAAAAAAAAAAAAGTGCACATCTGGAGTATGGTTGTAGAAAAAAGGGCAGTCGCAAAAATGAAAAAAAAAAAAAATAATAATAAGAATATAAGACAAAAAGCGTAAAAAAATCAGTGAATATGTAAAAAAAAAAGTCTTCCCACAGAATAGGAGATAATTTTTAATATCATAAGCGTGCATTTACTCTGGAAACAAATGTGCTGAAATTTCCTGAACCACAACACCACTTGGTTTCGTTTCGTTGAAAAGATGAAACCTTCATCAATCTATTTATCTGTTCATATCCGTAAACACACACGCACACGCCAATACCCGCCCCCCACCCACCCACCCACCCACACACACACACACACACACACACACACACACACACCATCATCATCATCATCATCATCATCATCATCATCATCATCATCACCTTCATCGTTATCAACATCACCATCATCATTAGCAGCAGCAACATACTATACGAATGAATGCATGACTGGAAGACAAAGGCCGTCATTGATTAAGATGGTCACCTCATTGATTAAGATGGTCAGGGGTGTTGAACAATATACACACAATACTAATCTGACCTACAGTGTGCTCGTACTGTTGGAGTTGTTGTGTTACGAAAGCACAACTCCTTGGTTTATATTCTGTACTTATTCTATGTTAGAAGAACAGGACACCGCAGTGAACCTAAATCTTTCCCCCATGGCCCAGCAGCGTGAACCTAAACCAGTCCCTCTCCTCTACGTCCCAGCACCGTGAACCTAGACCAGCCCCTCTTACTCTCTTTGGACAAAATATCTACAGGAAAATTCCCTGTGACGTTTTAAAGCTGTTCCAGGAAAGCTTTCGGGTCACATGCAAGAGTAAACAAGATAAAAAAAAAGAAAGAGTGAAAGAGATGTGAAAGAACAACGACAAGAACAACTCACCAGCCCACACTTCACTTGTTCGAAAGTTCCTGGATTCCAGAAATACATAGCAGTCATTCCCCATCCTCCCTACTCGCTTAACCTTGCCCCTTGCAACTTTTCTTTTTTACCAGCATGAAAGAGGGTTGTTTTGACACGAGTGAGAGCATCCAGATAGAATAGCAGGAGTCAGTCAATACAAAATCACACTCGAGGGCCTTCTAGATGCACTGAATCATGAACCCACCATTCATGTCATAAAAAAATATACTTGGAAGAAGACTAGGGGGAAGACCATTTTTGCATCGCCTTCCATCTCCTGATACACGTGCTGCATACAGGTGGTGCAGGTACGTAAGATATACAGGAGGAGTGTATACTCGTATGATTTATGTATTATGCTCCTCGTTCATCCATGCCCCTTCAAGCGCGGCATTTCCAGCACCACCACTTTAGCAATCAGTACTCCCTTCGCGTTATCGCTTCACTGCTACTCTGGCCCGTTTGCCTGGAACTCACCGGTGACTTCTATTGTGTTGAGGACTCTCTATTATCCCTTATAAAGAATACTGCAGAGAGAGAGAGAGAGAGAGAGAGAGAGAGAGAGAGAGAGAGAGAGAGAGAGAGAGAGAGAGAGAGAGACTTCAGCCTGCCTCATTATTCTCAAACTCCTCTCCTTCAGTAATCCAATCTTCTTTCCTACAAAGTCACGCGTCTCCGCACAACTCTGGCCAGCGAAGCGCGGGAAGAAGCATCCATCAGGGAACTCAGGCCGTGGAGGGAAGGTTTACTTAACGCCTTGCTGCACGCTATCTCGCGCTAATCAATTTACCGAAAGCAGCCGACAGTAAACCCTGTGTGATCCGCGTCAGGTTTTGCTGGTCTAAGTAAGGAAGAGGAATGCATGGCCCACTTTCTCACACCTCAACGTGAAATGTGTCAGGACTAAAAACTCTCGCGCGATCATAAGCAAGAAATATTAGTAAAGTTATATTCCTCTGTGTATTAAATATTTCCAGTGATATAAATGAGCAGAAATAAACAGGAGGTGATCATAATTTCCGCTGCTATAAATAAATAGGAAAAGATAAAAGAGAAGGTAACCACAAAATTATGTATTGTGAGAGAGAGAAAAAAAAAAATAGCGCAAGAAAATGCTCCACCCAAAAAAAAAAAAAAAATAGTGCGAAATTGTTAATACTGAAAAAAAAAACTACACAAAATATATACGAGTTAACAACATATTTCTTTTATTAATAAACTGCACATCTATTACAACCCAGCTTCTGTGTCACGGAAATCTGCGACACTCAAGACGGACAACACAGCTGGGCACGCAACTTTCCCGCTTGAGTTCACACAGAGCGATTAAATTAGAGTCACAGCCGCCATTACTCCACTGAGAGAAATACTGAGACTACGAAGTTTGCACATTAAAGACATTATTGGTTTGCACAGTTTTCATGAAGGCGTGTCTGATAGACGGATTGTTTGAATGACTGAGAGAGAGAGAGAGAGAGAGAGAGAGAGAGAGAGAGAGAGAGAGAGAGAGAGAGAGAGAGAGAGAGAGAGAGAGAGAGAGAGAGAGAGAGAGAGTGCGTGTTATCATGCTTCTACATAACTGAGTCAGACCAGTTACGTTCCTTTTCCTAGAACTACTTCATTATACGCTTATTCACGTATATTTTTTCACACAAAATTTCCTCGAGCAATAAGTTCTGTGAGCCGGAAAAACTATACCATTGTAAGTCTTTTCCTACATTTTTCGATTGTGGGTCGCACATAATACGAAGCCATTCTTGTCAATTTCCTCCAATTTTGTTGCTCCTTTCTTTTTCATGATCATTATTCATCTTCTCTCTCTCTCTCTCTCTCTCTCTCTCTCTCTCTCTCTCTCTCTCTCTCTCTCTCTCTCTCTCTCTCTCTCTCTCTCTCTCTCCAGTGAGAAAAGAATGATTTCTCCTAAGTCTTATTTATAGCTGATCTTTTGCGAGGCACCATTTTTTGTTGCTGCTCTTGCATCTTTCTATCCGCTGTTTTCAAGTGCAAGCTCAAAACAACAAAAAGCTTTTTTTATTATTTGCTCATATTTTCATGTGTACGATGTTCTCTGGCAAAAGTTTAGAATTAATTACAGCGAAATTCAGCGTTAATTGATATATTCTCCGAAGTTATATTACTTTTACTGACAAAGTTATTTCGATGTTATTCTTTTTTTTTTCGGGGGGTGGGGTAACAGTTTCATAAAATTCTGCAATAGTTTGCTTTTCTATTTTTTTGTTATTAATCTTTTCATACGAGTCTTATGTTCATCTTTAGCTGCATATATTTTTTAGATTATTACCCGTAACGATTTTTTTTTTTGTTTATTCTTGATAAATTTAAAGAGATCAACACCAACATCAAGCATGCGGAAGTAATTGTTAGTTTCTATGCTATCTCCATTACAACGAGTGCTGAGTATGTCCACCTCTGTCTGTTTGTTCGTCTACTTTTACCACAGAAATGAAGCCAAAATTAAGGTTAAAATTTCTCTCGGTCAGAGATAGTTGATAAGCCGCTGCTGAAAAGTAGCGAAATTACAAATATTCAGTCTTTATGAAAATTTATCTGAAAAGAAGAGAAAAATTCAAGAGGCAGCGTGGAATAGAATATGGCTTGAATGCGGATTTTCTCCCAAGAGGTGCGCTTCTTGCCTCTCTCCAATCACAATATTTATTTTATTTTCTGACTCAGAATACTAAGCAGCGCTGTCTATTATTTCCTTTTAAAGTAATTTTCTGAAGCATTGGTGCATATGGGTGCCAGGCCAGAACCATCTTGAAATGTATTCGTACCACGCATCACACTTCACCAATCAGAATATTTATCCTCACATTTCACCATTCAGAATGTTCACCCTCTTTTTTGATAGTGAGTCAGACTGCTACTTACCTGAGCAGAACATCTTATAATCTGCATTTCTTCTAATTACTCGCTCTCTCGCATACCTGACACGTTTCAGTTTTCGTGTGCTCTTTTTGCAATTTTATATTTCCTTTGAACTATGTGTGTGTCTTTTCAATCTGACTTTTTTATGAATTTCTGGTTCTGGTTTGTTAGTAGTGAACGTATGTAAAATAAAAATAAAACATTCTGTGTACGCATATATGAGCGGCGTAAATTGTGAGTTCAGTTTGCTACCATTTTTTCGATCCATGACAATATACCTTTTGTTATTATCACTGTTTTTTCGCCAGATCCTCTTCGTTATCGACTGCATTTTCTTTACATTCATGAATATCAAGCGACGATGCCAAAACTGTATAGTCACTACAGTCAAAGAGGGTGTTGTGATTCATGTGGTTACTCTCCCTTACTTGTGAATACCAAATAAAACCACATTCTCTCTCTCTCTCTCTCTCTCTCTCTCTCTCTCTCTCTCTCTCTCTCTCTCTCTCTCTGTGTGTGTGTGTGTGTGTGTGAACCCATCAGTCTTGGGAATCACGTGGTGGACTCGTGGCCGTCAGCTACACCCTCCCGGAGTGGACTTGGAGCTTACAATAGTCCTATCTGTGCGCGAGGCTTTCACCTTCCACACACCACAGCTTTCATTCTCATGCTCGGAGGACAGTAACTGCTCGCTCATCAGTGAGAAATCCTGACCATTATAAGCGAGACGCGAACCTTGGTCAGTCATGTGATGGTGTAGCATGATAAGACAGGGATTGCGGGAATTGTGTGTGTGTGTGTGTGTGTGTGTGTGTGTGTGTGTGTGTGTGTGTGTGTGTGTGTGTGTGTGTGTGTGTGTGCCATACTCATCTTGTTACTTAGCGTGCGAAGTCCATGGCAATAAATATGAACGTTTGTGAAGTTTATTATAACAACCTCATATATCGTATTCAAATTTTATCTTTTTCTTTCCTTCCCTTGGTGTGGATGACGAAGTCTTGCATTGTGTTTTTTCTTTTGCAAGGTTTTATGCTTTTTTCTTTTTTTTGTGCATAATGTTCATCTTGTCGGTGCTGATCCTTTTTCTACATGGTTTGCACGACTATGCTCAAAATTTTCTGTTTTATTTTTATTTTTTTTTCATACACGATACGTTCGTCGCTGCTGTTTTGTAACGTTCTTCCACCTCGTTTTCTTCTTCCACACCATTGTTGAGTTCAGTTTTACTTACTTTTTACCCCATATTTATTTTTCTGGCTATTATGTCCGTTTTTTTTCTTTTAAAATGTTTGTTGTTGTCTTTGAATTCTCTCTCTCTCTCTCTCTCTCTCTCTCTCTCTCTCTCTCTCTCTCTCTCTCTCTGCGTACACAAAAAAGCGTGCACACGCACACACGCACACACACACGCTATCAAGAGGCGCTATTGTAAAAATACCTATCTCTCTACGGCAACAACACATCCCCCCTTACCCGGCACCCTCCCTTCCCGGGGCTTGGAGTGGTGCCCACCGCCGCCCGCCACCAATGAGGCGTTACTAGAATAACACTTGAACACATCCACCTCGCCTCTTGATTAATTAGGAGCGACGGGTGCACCTGCGACACAAATAGTAATGAAGCAGTTCCTCTTGATGTCACTCAGACGGGCAAATGGTGCTCAGGAATGGACACGGCTGCCAATATTCATGCGCTGCCGTTATTATGGTTGGGTAATTGGTGTTGTAATCTATGACGCTTGTTATGGAGGACAGACTACAATTGTATGTCCAAGGTCACTTAGTTTTCTAGTAATGTAGATTGGGATACGTTTCATGAGCTTTCCCGAGTGAACTGTTGGGATATGCAAAGTCAGACGGTGCTGTGGTGTAATGTACAGGCAGAATAGTATTTGTAGCTCAAGGTTTACGTCACACATGAGCATGACAGATATCGAGCAGTAGGCGATTCTCCCCAGTCGTGTAAAATTATGATCTGACTTTTACATGATGGAACAAAGGTTTATTTTATGTTTGCGCGTATACACACACACACACACACACACACACACACACACACACACAAGCACAGAGAGAAATACAAACATGGAAAGGAGGAGGAGGAGGAGAAAGAGGAAGAGGAAGAGGAAGAGGAAGAGGAGGAGGAGGAGGAGGAGGAGGAGGAGAGAGAGAGAGAGAGAGAGAGAGAGAGAGAGAGAGAGAGAGAGAGAGAGAGAGAGAGAGAGAGAGAACGCACCTGTCGTCGTGAACTGAGTTTTTCACCGAATGGTTTGTTTGTTTGTTTGTTTGTGTACCTTGAGGAAGAAGCTGTTAGAGGGGAATTTCCGCTACATTCTGAAAGCTCACACACACACACACACACACACACACACACACACACACACACACACGATTAGCGAGCCTAAATACAAACTTTATGTTCTCGGTTCGAGTTCGCTCTGTAGCACACGGCACTCAGGCCGCCAGGAGGCTCATTTGTAATACTTTTGGGAAAGTTTTGACAGCAGCGCATTGTGGATCCCAGGGCGGGATAGCACATATGGGTTAAAGAGGGAAGGGTGCAGCTTTACTCCCAGCCCATTCGAGTCTTGTGCCACTGGGCTTTAATACTCTCCATTTTGAGCTCTTTAATTTAACAAGACTTTGGATGCTCAATAAGTTTAATTTAATAAGACTTTGGATGTTCAATAACCAATCTTGTGGAATGTAATATGGATAAATTCAAATGGTATTACGAATTTTTGTCAGGCAACTCTAATCTCACGGCTTAGCAGTGTCAACGAACTGGTTATCAAACGTTTCATTAAAACTTCCATTATGTACCAAAAATATATGCCAATATGCATTCCTCATCCACATAATATGCCTGGCAAACTGTTAGGAGCAAGTGCTGGACAGAGTTTCAGCAGTTCTGTTAATCTCTATCATAAATAACTGTTTGAAAAAGCACGCAATCCAACATGTGCAGCTGTACAGGCTGATATGAGATATAGGGCTTCACTTCGCTTCACTTCACACACACACACACACACACACACACACACACACACACAGACACACGCACTGACACGTACACATAAACAGACCGTCACACAAGTGATAAATAGTCATGTCCGGTAATGACCCTGACCACCTCTTCCTTCCCTCTTGTTAGCCGTCCCCTCCTTCCCCCCTCCGCCCTTCCTCCCTCCCTCCATTCCACCCCTTGCCCGCCTCTCCCTCTTCCTCTCCCTCTCTTCCTTTCATATTCACTTCAGCGATCATTGAAGAAGCGATATAAAAGTCACTTGGAAGATCTTATCCTCGATGTTAAGTTTCCCTTTACGAAAACTTTAATGGTTGGAATGGAAGAAAATGCAATCAAGTGACCTTCGAAAATACAATTGCCATTCATACGTGGAGGAAATCTTGCTTCTTCCAGGATGGCATAGTATATATATATATATATATATATATATATATATATATATATATATATATATATATATATATATATATATATATATATATATATATATATATATATATATATATATATATATATATATATATAAATTTTTTTCTTCATATTAGTGATTTTCCTCCATTATGCTTTTGTTTGTACAGAATGAAAATATTCGGTCAAAGTAACGATGAATAAATTGTGTGATTTAATTAGTATGTATATTGTACTTCGTTAGCATGTATAGCAATGTTGTACCTAAGCCCTTCGTGTTCCTATAGACAGGACGAGAGTGAAAAGATGATGGATCTGATAGAAACAAAGAAAGAAAGAAACAAGAAAGTAAGAAAAATATCGAAAATGAAGGAATTTCGAGTGAGGATTGAAAATACCAGGTTTTCCATTGCTATTACAATAATTCTTAAACTGTCTTCTTTATCACACAGAGCCATCTTTCTTTTCTATGCAAATAATAACAACAACAGAAAAGATACTCTCAAGAACAAACACATGAGTCACCATCTGACTCATGACAAGGGAATCGTATTTGTGAAATCGTGTACAGTGAAAAAGAGGTAAAACAAAAAAAAAAGACGATAAACAAACACGGGTTGGCTATTCAGGTAGGGAGGTCTGACTCAGTGGACCAGTCTTATCAATGGGGAGAAAAGAATCCTGTGCTGGGGTCGCGATCACGAGGCTGTCCAGTGTTCACCTCGGACTCCACACCGTAAAGGCTACAAAAAATGAGCAGCAGTCACAAAAAAAAAAAAAAAAAAAAAAAAATTGCTGTTGCCATGGACTGCGTCGCTCGCGGGAGTGTGTCTATAGATAGAGAGGAGAAAAGGAACAAAGGAAGAGTGAACAGTGAGGGATAGATAGGAATATAGTGAAAGTGAAAGAGAAGACGGAGAAAAGAAAGAAAAGAGGGAGAATTGAGGAGAAAAAGTAAGCAGGTTCAGACCAAAGGGAGAAGAAAATGAAGCTTCGTCCAGCAGACAAAAAATATTGGTAGTCGGAAGCAAAATATAAAATTGTTTTTCACGTATGAAATACCGACGCCGAGAGAGAAGACTCGAGAGAGGAGTGAAAAAGAAGACGAAAAAAAAAAAAACGTATATAAAGAAAAAAATAATATGAGGGTCGGTGAGGTAATCAACAACTCGCGGCGGGGACGCGAGGAGTGTGTGCCAAGTTTTAAGCTTTCAGTCTCAAGTTTATTTTTTTTTATTTTAGTTCACTGATAAAAAGAAGAAAAAAAGAAAAAAAAAGAAAAGGAAAACAAGTTAAACGGTAAAATAAATTGACAAGGACGACGAATACAGAAATACTCTGAATGTGAATGTTTGCTAATGTGTGTGTGTGTGTGTGTGTGTGTGTGTGGCAAACCAAATTCAGATTGCACAAATAAAATCAGTGTCAAAAATACAATAAATGGAATTAACCAAGGGGAACAGTATATGACGGGGAAAAAAAAAAAAAAATTACACAGCATTTGCATACCACGAAAATTTTGGCTTCAGGGAAAATCATCTCCAGTGTGTCCCTGATGCTCAGTAATCTGAGTTTCTGAATTCTTACCACACTTGTCCAAAAAATCCTTCTGCACGTGTGGCTGTCCCCACTGCACCTGTGTCCCTGAGTCCCCACTGCCCTTTGTCCCCGAGTCCCCACTGCCCTGTGTCCCTGAGTCCCCACTGCCCTGTGTCCCTGAGTCCCCACTGCCCTGTGTCCCTGAGTCCCCACTGTCCTGTGTCACTGAGTTCCCACTACCCTATGTACACAAATGTGTTCCAGGCGCCTACCGCCTCTATTAGCTTTGGTCCCCCTCCGCGATCAAAACACACCCGGAAAGATCCATGAAGACACTTTGTCTCCTCAATCAAGATGATTACTTATTTTCTTTCTTTTTGTGAATTAAGAAATTATCGACCGGCGGAGCGGTCTTGTGTTCGGTAATCAAAGCAGAATTTAATCAGAGTGGAAAACCTTGATGAAGTAATTAGACCCTGATATGAGGCAGGGTTGCGCTCTTGCGGCACCGGTCGTATTTCCAAATGTCATATATCAGATTCTCCCCATAAGAATGTTGAGAAATAAAACTAGACTTTTGTAAAGCTTTTGACAAGGCTCTTAAACAAGGTTTGGGAGCATGGGATAGATAGAGAGTATATGACTCGAGATATATATATATATATATATATATATATATATATATATATATATATATATATATATATATATATATATATATATATATATATATATATATATATATATATATATATATATATATATATATATATATATATATATATATATATATATATATATATATATATATATATATATATATATAATTTCTTCAAATAGTGGTAGTTGAATGGAAAATATTCAGTAATCAGGTTGTCAACGCTGAGTCAACACGAAACTTTTAAGAGAGATTAGACACATTAGTAATGAGAAAGATAGGTGGAGATAAGTAGGTATGTTTTACACAAGGACTATCTCACGTAACCCTGGTGGTTTCTTGAAGCTTCCCTAATTCTCTTATGTTCTTGAAATTTATTGCAACTCATTACGGTGCATGTTATATATATAATGATCTTTTAAATTTATGAAGACAGGCCAGGGGCACAGAAGAATAATGAAAAAAGTCTGCTCGCCACAAAAGTGACGGGGAGGCATGCAGTTAGCAAGGCCTGGACGGCAGGAATCTCTGAAATAACGGTAGAAAATAGTAAGAGATGCAATAAAGACGAGAGAAATCGATGAGACGAAAAACGTTTGTCTCCATACTCTATGGTACAGCCGTGAGCAGCAGAACACAACTTCCTGCATCTAAAACTTTTTACTCTCATGATTTTCACGGACGAAGCGAAATCTAATAAAGAGACGGTTTTCATTTACTTTTCCTTCATCAGTCCTGTTGTAACTGACTTAACAGACATTTCACGATTATTACGTAATTTGATGCTCAAACGATAGAGTCTCCTTTTCTTTTTTTTATGATAATGTATAACAGGATGGCGGAGTCAACGACACACACACACACACACACACACACACACACTTCTCTCCTGCTTCCTACTTCTCTTTTTCTATACCTTTTCTTTTCTTATTCAACATTCTTTCATTTTCCTGCCTTTCATCTTTTTTTCCTCTTCCTCCTCCTCCTCATCATCATCATCATCTTCATCATCGTCATCATCATTATCTTCGTTCAACCTCTTCTTCCTCCTCCACATTTCTGATTGCTTCCTCCTCCTCCTCCTCCTCCTCCTCCTCCTCCTCCTCTTCCTCTTCCTCCTCCCCATCCTCCTCTTCCTCCTCCTCCTCATCATCATCATCATCCTCGTTCAAAAACCTCTTCCTTCTCCACACTTCTGACTGCTTCCGCCTCCTCCTCCTCCTTCTTTCCTTTTAAAGTAAAAATGACACGTGCAATTTTCTTTGATTATGATGTGTACAAAAATGAAATCAAGGCCCAATAGAAAGAGCTTATACAACATAAATAAAGAAAATGGCAGTTTAAAAGTGTTCATTAGGTACTCATTCAGACAACAATATATATATATATATATATATATATATATATATATATATATATATATATATATATATATATATATATATATATATATATATATATATATATATATATATATATATATATATATATATATATATATATATATATATATATATATATAGCGCACACACACACACACACACACACACAGGACTGGCATACTTTTATTGTGACGTAAAGAAAATGATCAGCATCAGTAATCAGGATGGAACAAGAAGTAATGGGTTTAAATGAAGCTGTTACATATTTTTCGTAGGATCTTGTTAAGAGAATCAGAAGGTAATTTATTGTTTTTTTTTTTTTTTTAACTCCTTTGTGGACGTACTCACAAATATTCCAGTTGGCCTATTTTTCTTTTAACGTATACTATTCCACTGTCATCACATATTCTTAAAGCTTGTAATCAGGAAGAATCATATCGCCTTTACTATGCTTTGTATATGAAAAGGTAAGTAAAATATTTCCATGGTGTATAAAAGTAAGTCAGCACAGAATGAGTACTTGATATCAAATGTGCAATGCTTCGTTGGTTATATTTACATGTATGAATCAAAAGAAAAGGCAGCTCTACAGAAACACTTTCATCCTTCCTGGCACAAACATAGCATGCTAGTTTCCAGAGAATGCCACCAACACCACCACCACCATGGAGTTGTCGAGATCAGGAACAAAAAAAAATCACTCACGATTTATTGCATTAAACGCATTTCGTTTTTTTTTTTTTTTTGTTTCCGTAAGCTGTCTTATCTTGTATACAAATTTATGCCGTGTGCTCCCGTATTTCTTAGCGTAGCACCGATTCCTTTGGTCACGAGGGGGATAAAAATAAATGTGAGGATGGGAGATATGAATACATTCTGTAAACATGCCATATTTTTACTTTTAGATTTACAGGTGTTGGTCTTTACGGAGATAGCTACTACAGTGATACTACACTACTACTGCTACTACTTCTACTACTGCTGCTACTACTACTACCACCGCCACCACCATCACCATTACTACTACTACTACTACTACTACTACTACTACTACCACCACCACTCACATCCACAAGTCTATCGGTGAGGCAGTGGGTACATTGCTATTAAAATAAGGGAGAGAAAAAAGAAAACTATCCGTAAGTTAATAAGCGACAGGATAACGAAAAAAAAAAAAAAAATACCGGAAATATCGTTTAAGTTTTCCTCGTATCGTTTTTTCCTTTTATTCCTGTACCTTTTGTTTCCCTAATCCCCGAAGCCACGCATTCTAAAGGCAACGCTGAGAATTAACCTGCGACTCTTGTGGTGTGGTCTGAGGGTTATATACTCCGGCTCTTGGTGCGTCAGAAGCCCGAGTGGCGGACGGAAAGGCGGTCAAGGAGCAAATGGTCACGAGGGGAATAGCAACTTGACCTGACCTATATTTTTGAGCAGTGTTTCATCTTGCTCTCTCCATGAAAAATACCGATGTTTATTCCCGCTGTTTTTCGGTCTGGTTTTCATCACATTTTTCATCTCCGTCTCGAATATGTTTTTTTTTTTCTTTTTTTACTGCAAATTCCATGTTGAGGAGTTCTTTTGATTTTTCCAGCCTGTCTTGTTTATTTATTTTTTTTCTTTCTTTTTTCGTCTTATCGCTATTCATATTGGCATGAATTTTTATTTTTATGCTTATAGCTTTCGGAATTGCAGTATTATTTTATCTCTGCCACACTCAATGAACTCTTCTTATTGCTCATGTCGTCTTTCCATTTTTCCTGACTTTTTTTTTCAATGCATTTTTTTTTCTCTCTTGTCATTTACTCCCACATTTTTCCGTCTTTCTTATTTCTGTCTTTTTAATTATGCTTTACTCCTAACCATCTTTTCCTTCCTGTGTACTTTTCCCCTTGCCGTGTTTGACCTTGCCAATCTAATCCATTACTTGTGAACGAAACACTGGTATTCTCGAGTCCTGTTTCGTCTGTTGCTCCATTAGTGGTCGACTTCCACGTTCCAGGAAGAGTGAATGTATGTCACCAGAATTGGATTGCATTCTACTGAGCTGCGATGATTGTGTTTTCCTTTCTGACTGTCCTCATCTCCTTCTTCCTCCCTTCCTAGAGAGATTGAAATTTAGTCTCCGATCCTCTTCCATTCTGCTATTCGTATTCGATATTCCCTCTATCACCTTTTGCCTGCGAGACTCGAATGTCACTCTTACCTTCGCTTCACGAGTGAAGGTTTTCCTCTCTCCCAGCTGCTCCTTGCTTCGCGTACCTGAGTCGGAAGAAAAAAAAAAAAAAGAAAGCATTAAAATATTTTTTCCCCCGAGTAAAAGTTTTCGAAAAAGATGAAAGCGACTAACTACATTTGTGTTTGGAGAGCTGTGTGGGGAGAGAGGATACAGGGATATAAACGACACGGGGAAATGGGGAAAAAAGTGAAAAACACGTGGAAATGGAACTAGAGGCCACACTTTGAGAGAACTTGAATCTGAAATGGAAAAAAAAAAACATATGCATACAGATAGACACATAAAGGACAAAGATTAGAAGATAAATATTAGATTGATGCACGCAGATGTACGTATGTGGATGGAGAAATCATAGAAGAGATATAGTTACATATTTAGATACGTGCATATATAAACGAAAAGTATTCAGAAGACATTAAAAAAAAAAAATCCCACAGCATGCACTGGTGAGTTTTCGTCTGACAAAACATTGAGTGGAGGACGTGTAGGGAAGAAAAAGGAAAAACATTACACCAAGACTTTTCTATGTAAGAGAGGTTCTGGCAAATGACAACAAAAATACAGGAAAAGAGAAAGAAAGAAAGAAAGAAAGAAAGAAAGAAAGAAAAGAAGGAAAAGAAAGGCTCACTGGAGATGCCTGTCTCAGAGGAGAATTATAAAAAAAAAAAAAGTATCGACATTACCAGAAGTGTTTTGAAAGGTTAGCAACACGAGAATACAAATATTCCTCCTTGGCAGACCAAACATGTCGTTGTTGACGAAGAGAGTACGTTCGCAAAGGAATTATTATTATTATTATTATTATTATTATTATTATTATTATTATTATTATTATCATCATGATTATTTATTTATTATTTTTTTTCATCTATAAGGACTTGAATTTCAGTCATACATTTTTCCATTAATTTAAGTTTCCGTCGAGGTATTGCACAATGGCTTCTCTCGAGTATAATGCAATACTGTTTCATCATGAGTTTCGGATCACTGATGAATAAAATGTATGAAAGAATAAACGCTCGCCGGAAACTCTCGTGTCTCCATCAACACCTGCGTTCTTTGTTCGGCTAATCCTCAATGATACTACTTCTTAATGGTAAATCCTTGTTTCTGTAATGATCTCTATCTCTGTATGCTTTATTTATTTATTCATTTATTTGTTTGTTTGTTTGTTTGTATGTCAGTTTTTTGATTGATCGATTGACTCATTAATTCACTGATAGATTTTGATGTGTCACATTAATCTGATGGTCGCTTTCCATGAAAATCACAATCTTATTTTTATTATAATTTTTTAACCCAATTCCCGCCCTTACAATATAAAGAAATGATTTCCAAAGGAAGGAAACAGCAAACAGTTGAAGAGCTTCTCCAAACCTACCAGAAAAGTTTCGTTCAGTACAATAGCACGAATCCCACAGCGCCGAGTAACACCGGCGTGTGGAGGACGCGGTTTCCAGTGCTACCCAAGACCTGTAACTCCGCTTTTATTGACATTGAATTAAACTAACTTAATTTAACAACCAAGTAACAGGAGGCGAACTTCCTACATCCTCCCTGTGGACTCATTGATCCTTCCTGACTTAATTATCTGGGCTTGCGCGGAGCCTCCCCGATCACACACCACTGAGATTTGTTTTCCTTTTAAACATGCCAGATTGTATCGCATTTCATGTTGGGGTGATTGACAATCGAACCTTAGGATGTAGATCGTGGATTTTCAAGTACAGTGGCGGTCATAACTTGTGTCATGCTTCTTCGCCATGGTGAATCTTAATCAGTTCAAGTTCCAGGGTCTGAAGAATGGCGCGTCGTGGTGAGAGGAGCGCGAGGTGCGAAGAGCTGGTTACGGTTCATCATGGCGACAAAGCAGGGCACAACCTATGACCGCGACTGTACATACTGTAGATTTTGCTCTTTTCTTCAGTTCTGGAAACCTATGCCCGCAGATCTCCCTATCCGTTGGGTATTAGTGTTAAAAGACTTTCGGATGCCTTTGTCAAAGTTGAGGGGCTCATAAAAAAAAGTAAATGTTGTTGAATGAAGAAAGCACGTGACAAAATAATCAAAATCACCGGATATTGTAATACACGCGTCAAAGTGTTAAGGAAGGAAAAATGCCATTATCTCGCGAGAGGAAATCATATATACATTTAATTTAATTTTATGCGCAGAAAATCAATTAAGCATGTTTTACTAGTCTAATGATTTCCATAAAGCTTCCTGAACCCACTGCCAAAGTAAAAATACAAGTAGATTGCTTAATTTAGAGGTTGCAGGCAAGTTAATATTACCAATTTTAACCTAATCAATGTATTCTGAGGTGAGAACAAGAACATAAAGTTATTAAGGAGGAGGAGGAGGAGGAGGAGGAGGAGGAGGAGGAGGAGGAGGAGGAGGAGAAGGAGAAGAAGAAGAAGAAGAAGAAGAAGAAGAAGAAGAAGAAGAAGAAGAAGAAGAAGAAGAAGAAGAAGAAGATGAAGAAGAAGGAAAAGGAGAAGGAGAAGGAGGAGGAGGAGGAACTGAAAGAAGAAAGTGAGGGTAGGTTAAAATTAAATCCACTCTCCCTCAGCTGATTTTCTTCTAGCTATTTTCTCCAGCATAAATTTTCCTTCGCCTATTTCTGTTTATACTCTTTCTCAGCTGACTTTTTCCATTATTAAATTTAACGGTGTCGTGAGTTTAGTGTAAACCAATAAACACACACGAGAGAGAGAGAGAGAGAGAGAGAGAGAGAGAGAGAGAGAGAGAGAGAGAGAGAGAGAGAGAGAGAGAGAGAGAGAGAGAGAGAGAGAGAGAATGCCCTTCCAAGACAAAATAACGACCGAGCGCGCACCACCACCAACAGCGAAGCACAAGACACACAAGAAGACACACAGCATCCAGGATCCATCTTTCCCTTAATTCTTATCGAGGCACTGTCTTTCCTTCTCACCTCGCCTCAATGTCTCTCTTCCCACGCCTCCACCACCACCACCACCACTCTTCCCAAATCCTCTTTCCCTTGGCACTCCGCAACGCTGCCTCCTTCCTCTCACGATATATCTTTCACACCACTTTCCTCGTACACTTCAGCAGTTTTTCAGATGGTTTCCTGGTAGCAGCTTCACAATTCAGCCTCCATACTTTCATCACTCGCCGGCATCACTCTATTCACTGGGCACACGCTTGGCACTATACTACACTCAATCAGTTTCCATCTGCGGGCCATATACCCTCCGAGAATACGAAGGGGGAAGAAGTGCGCGATGAGAGAAAGTAGAGGAAGAAGAAAGATGACAGATGGAGTTGCCTCGGAGAATATTCAATTGGGGCCACACACACACACACACACACACACACACACACACACACACACACACACACACGACTACTCTTACCATACCTTACCTCCACACTCTGCTCGGTTTCCCAGGAGATAAAAGTTTGTGGACAAGAGGAATATAAACTAAACGGAAAATAAACATCTGCCCCTTCCGTACATAACGCAATATACAGTCCCTCGGCGCTCGGCGGAATGGATACGCGAGTGCTGTTCATATAATTGGATTCCACTAATAGTACATTGACTGTAATTATTGTTATCGCTTCCTATCAGATTCACTCATTTGATAACGGAAGATTAGCGCAGCTGATTGATACTTTTTTCTTTCACCTCTCCGCAAAATAAACACTGGAAGAAAATGGATGGCTTAGAAGTGTAATTTTCGCGCCATAATGAAATGAAGCAACACACCTGAACGCCCCGTGAACTACAAGTCTTATACCCTCACCCTTTCCCTTCCTTCTCCCCTCGCCTCTTCCTTATAGATCGTCTGTGGGAGAGGGGATGGAAATTGAGAAAGGAAGTGAAGTATGATGCAACTGTAAATTAAACAGCAAATGTAGCCTGACAATTGAAAAAAAAGCCACTAAAATAATTCACTATGAGATTATAAAAAAAAAAAAAACATCAGGGTGAAGTACGTATAAAAAAAGGAAAGAAAATATATAATGTATTGGTAATGATATAACCTGGGTGAGCGTCGATGCGGAAGAAAAGGAAAGATAAGGGTAAGGAGCAGAGGAGCCACGCAGGATGAGGAGAGGAATGAGGGAATGAGGGTGGAGAGAAGATGATGATGCGGGAATGGAGATTGAGCGGAAGTTAGTTAAGTGCAGACCGAGACGGCGATGAAGAGAAATAGGAAAGATAAGAGAGGAAGTAAAAGAGGGTGGAGGAGGAAGAGAAAAGGAAAAGAAACAATAAAATATGAAGAAAGATGGGAGGGTGGTATTGAATAAGCTCCTCTAGGCTGAAGGTTCAGCAGAACAAGGAGGAAAAGAATTGGGCCACGTGCAGCGAATGATCTGGAAGGTAGCAGGTGATTGAAGAGAGGCGGAGAGGTGGAAGGAGCTGTGGAGATTTTTTTTTTTTTATGTAGGAAGGACACTGGCCAAGGGCAACAAAAATCTAATAAAAAAATGCCCACTGAAATGCCAGTCCCATAAAAGGGTCAAAGCAGTGGTCAAAAATTGATGAATAAGTGTCTTGAAACCTCCCTCTTGAAGGAATTCAAGTCATAGGAAGGTGGGGATGCACATGCATTCTTGAGATTGAATATGAGTAAATGTTGTTGGGCCTGGGGGTGAGGAGGACAAAGAGGAGTGAGAAACCTTCTGGAATGATGTGTTTGCGGTGAAAATAATGTAGTGTGTGTAGCATGTAGTGTGTAAATAAGTACAGTGTATGTGTGAGTGGGAAGTAACATAAGTGGAGCAGCTAGGAGGAGGATGTGGAATGTCCCCTTGGTCTATATGGATGTAGTATGAGATACTGTAAATGTTAGAATGTTATAAAATATAGAATATTGTAAAACAGTCTAATAACTCCCAAGATGTTGTATGTATCAGGTAAGCTGATGGATTGATTAACTGAATGAGTGATTGGTAGATCTTAAAATGGCGCAGCAGGTAAAAAAAATAAAATAAATAAATACATATACAAGGAAAAAAATCTTGGAAATCAGAAAAAAAATAAACGGTATCATGACAGAATCTTGGTGAAATAATGAGGATACTACTACTACTATTACTACTACTACTATTACTACTACTACTACTACTACTACTACTACTACTACTACTACTACTACTACTACTACTACTACTTTTACTACTACTACTACTAATAATGGTAATGATAAAGAAAATGACAATAAATGAATAAAATTACATTCAAAATCGTACAGAATTCGGAAGGAGAAGGGAGTGGGACGAGAGACAGTACACAGTAATTAGAGTCCCTTCTCACCAAGCACTACTACAATACACGTAAGCGAGGCGAGAGCAACAAGCACCAGACGTCTTCCTGCTCCCTGGAGATTCTCACCCCACCTCTTGTTGCACTTCACGTAACGCAGCGCTGTTCCTTCATCCCCCGCCAATCAAGGCTAAAATATTCATAGCCCATTGAGACGGGAAGAAACTCAACAGGAAATAGCGAAGCTGCAAGTAAATATTTTTCTTACATTTCAGCACGAACGAGGTTTAATATTGAAGGAAAAAATACGAGTAACTACGTGAGTAAAGGACCAACGAAAAAACAAACTGCATTTAAATTGACAAAGAGAGAGAGAGAGAGAGAGAGAGAGAGAGAGAGAGAGAGAGAGAGAGAGAGAGAGAGAGAGAGAGAGAGAGAGAGAGAGAGAGAGAGAGAGAGAGAGAGAGAGAGAGAGAGAGAGAGAGAGAGAGAGAGAGACGAAGAAGTTTACAAGAATAAAATAAGAAAAAAAATAAAGGTCACGAGCAAAAATGTCTTTATATCACCGTAGCAACGAGAAGCCTTGCCTGCATGACCAGCTTCCGACCAGCCGTCGGAAACCTGCCACCAAGGACTCATTCATGCCACCCGGAGATCTGAGGTCGAGGGGAGTAAGGTACAAGGAGAAGCATGGCGGGAATATAAAGAGCTTTCAGACACGGGTATTACTGCTGCAGTTAAAACGTTAGTGAGAATCAGTCCATTTGCCAGACGCTGTTTACGAGGCAATTGTGTGCCGCGTAGTGTCTGCCATGAGAACAGAAAACTGCGGGGTGACATGCATGCGCCGTCCTGACGAGACAGCCATAACTGTACAGGAAGGACGCCAACAAACACCACACTCAAGACTCTACGCTCGTACAAACCCACAAAAAAAAAAAAAAGACACACTCAGCGCTCTGACACTGACGACCGATCTACGTGACTCCCACACTCGCGTCTTGCTGTATGTATCACACGTCCCTAAACTGTACACCGTCAGATCGTCCTTAGATAAATTTCAAATAACATCATTCCAACCAGAAGATTTCCCCAGAAATCACGCTTTGTTGCCTTATGTCATACCATGTCTGGTTAGGGAAGTTTCATATTGGGGAGTTTCTTTTTTCATTTTCTTTTTTTTTTCGTGATTTTTTTTTTTTTTTCATGGAAGACTCTTCTTTGGTGGAATGTGTGTGCATGGAAGCTCCATGGAAGCCTGCCATTGTGATGTCCTCTTTTACAGTATTTTGAAGGGGCTCGTACACAACCTTGATGATACTTGTGCTCTCAATAAATGTACCACGATTCAAAAACTTGAGCACGGGTTCAAAGTTCCCTTCATTGCAAAACTGCAATGAACTATCGTTAAGGTAGTGTGCAACAGCAACAGAAGGTATGGAGGTACACCACGAACCATAAACTGTGTGTAACTACATATAGAAACAATAAATGCAACTGCAAAAAACGAAAGTTATAGAATTTTCAAAACCTAGAGACGATAATTCTGTGTTCTTCGTCTTTAGGATTAAAGAAAATGCACAACACATTGATTTCACTGTTAAGTCAATATAGTCAATAACTGTATGAACTAAATATGCAAGTCACTGCAAGTATATCTTCACTCCCGGGGAACGCAGGACGATATTGACGTGAAATTGTGAACCTTGCTGAACCCTGGGCTGGGAGCGTCTGCCAGTGTGTGGGTCAGTATGCAAATGATCCCATTTATGGCCCTCGGTGAGTATACCCAGGACGCGGGAGGGAAAAGAGAGGCTCTAGGCTACTTCGTCTCCATACGAAGAATGTTTTTCCACGTCTGGGCTTTCTCTTTTCCGTCCCACGACTGAAGCAGTAAGGTCATTTTTTCTTATTCTTACGACTTCCATGATACTGCTGTGCTTATTTATGGTGCTGAGACCAAGATAGCTGATTCAGAGAGCAAGAATAACACCTCTGAAGCAGGATATAATAAATTCAACAGCGTATCTGTCTCGTATCTAGCCTCAGTGAAGGTGAATGGAAGGGGATGATGAAAAAGAAGAAAAAAGAAAAAAAATAGAAAAACAAAAAAAAAAAAAAAATAAAGCGAAGTAACATGTTTTAAAGGAGATGTCCCAAAGTAGGCATATACGCAGATGTGTATGAGGATGCTAATATCACTGTCATGCTGATGAAGGTGTGCATGTCTGCCTCTTGCTTCTTTATGAATGCAGATATTCCTCAAGATACTAACGGGGACGAAAAAAACAAAAAAACAAAAAAAAAAAAAAAATAAATAAATAAATGAAAAAATATAAATAAATAAATAAATAAATAAATAAATAAATAAATAAGAAAAGGAGTGTATTGCCATTCCATATGGATACTCCAAGGAAATCAGTTCAAGTGCAAGTAACTGAAACATCTTCGGTATAGACAGAACGTAAAATGAGTGAGAAATGGGTGAATAGGGAAAAAAAAGCTAAGTTTATTGGGAGAGACCAAATAGGGGGAAGGGAAAGGTGAGGTGCTAATTGCTTGTCACGTGAGAATGTCCTGGTGAATAACAAGAAATAGAAAACAGGACGAAATCGTTGCGGTAAGCTGACGTTCAAACATGAAAGGATTGTCATAAGAAGGAGAAAAGCACAATGTTCCAGAGTATTACAGCCAGTGACTCTTATCTCACTCCTGAATGCTGCTTACGGGATCGATAAGCATCGCTCCTACTCGCATGTGTAGGGACTGTTCTACGGAGCAACGGCTGAACAAAGAAAGACAACATTTTTTTCTTTCCTTGGAATGTAGAATACCAACCCCCCACAGTGGAAGTACATACTGTATTTCTATCTTTGTTCTTTCACATTTTCTTGACTAAACTCTGGACATCTGCCTCAGCTATCACTTACTGTTCATACAAGAATCAGTATTTACACTAAGCACATATTAGAGATCAATCGGCCCATCAACATTTGCAGTCCTCGCATTCGAACATAGCTTCAATAAAATAAATAAATGAGATAAAAAAAAAAAAAAAAAAAAAACAGGAAATTTAAAAGAAAAAAAAGAGACGGTTACACACTAAATTCAAAAGAAGTGAGGGACACCAATCCTAGTAAAACACGTCCACTCCCCGTACGCCTACATTTCCACTACACAGTAACACCATTTGCCTTAACGGGTCCCATACAACGCTAGGTTATTTCCCGCGTCCCTGCACCGCTGCCGCTTTCGCCTCATCCTTCCTTCATCCTTATCTCCCTCTCCCTTCTATTCCCCTCCACGCCCCTCAAAACCATATCAATCTACATTCGTCTACCATAATAATCCGCAGCCGTCCAGTGATTCCTCCGGGGACCATAGGCTCGAGGCTGCCATGGCAACGACACGTGAGGCAAAGAAATGTTTAATGGAAGAGTATCCAGACAATGGTGAGTGCTCCCTGTCTACCTGTCGTCACGTCCACACCGGCGGATGTTTAACTCGCGATTTTTTTTTTTTGTCATAAAGGCTCACTCGTCTAGGATATTAAACCCTTTACTGCAAATGACACTGACATTTGTTCATTCATATCAGGCACTCGAAGAGAGAGAGAGAGAGAGAGAGAGAGAGAGAGAGAGAGAGAGAGAGAGAGAGAGAGAGAGAGAGAGAGAGAGAGAGAGAGAGAGAGAGAGAGAGAGAGAGATGGGGGGGGTATGAACTACAAGTAACAAAGTCTGAACTATAAGATCATAATCTAAATTTGTACTTTACTATTCACACAGCGATCAGTGAAGGTGCTCAGTGAAGACTCCATAGACTTGCCTATAAGGTGTGTCTCCGTGAAGGACGTGCGTGTGGGTATCAATGCGAGGGCCCGTCATTGCACACACAAGTATAATGTTGCACGGTTACTTGCTCTTAAAAAGCCAGAAATAAAAGGCGCAGTGACCTATTATCTTGATGTGTCATTCTATCTTATTCCATCTACATTTGGGATTATATAAAACTCCTTATTTGACTCATTATATATTTTTAGTGCACGACGCTTTGCTATTCCGTTCTGCCGCAGCGCTTCAAATTATTCATTCATTCACTCTTGATGTTTTTTTTTTTTACGAATCGCTCAGAACTTTTAAATAATCTTGTGTTCTCTCACATGCGAAATGTTACATAGATACTGAGATGTTTTCACGTTTTTTTTTTCGCTGTCTTTCATTCTTTTGGTATGATAATGCAAAACGTGGGAAGAATAAGAACCCAGCACAAGAAAACTGACCGAGAGAGAGAGAGAGAGAGAATAAAAGGAATGTAGTTTCCTTGTGCTTGTCGTGGCGAGACGGCCAGAAACACTTCAGTAGACTGTTTTTACTTGAAACAAACACAAGAAAACTAGTTTCGTATCTTCTCCCATGTTTCTCTCTCTCTCTCTCTCTCTCTCTCTCTCTCTCTCTCTCTCTCTCTCTCTCTCTCTCTCTCTCTCTCTCTCTTTGAGTTGGTAACTTGATGTATATTGTGTACCTCCCTCTTCTATTTTTCTTTTATCTGGGGTACCGCCCTTCACCTCTCTCTTTCTCTCTCTCCTCTCTCTCTCTCTCTCTCTCTCCTCTCCTCTCTCTCTCTCTCTCTCCTCTCTCTCTCTCTCTCTCTCTCTCCGTTAAGCCTACTATGGTATCAGTTCGGGTCAACAAAAGCCAAAGTCACTAACTACCCTTTAACAAGTTGTTTCTTTTTTTTTTCTTTCTTCCTCCTTAACTTTTCTCTTACGCGTCCTTTCCTCCTATGGGACTCTTTCTCTCTTCCTTACTGGCCTGACCCTTACTCTCTTCTCTCCCGGCAAATCTATTGGACAATTTACCTCTTTTCCTCGACGTCGACTTTGTGTCCTCCTAACCCTATTCTTCTCTCTTTTCCCTCTTCCCCTTTTTTTTTCAGTGGCTTCCTTTCACCAGCCCTCCCTGCTGTCTCCTGGAATGCTAGCAGAGGCAAACCTTTACTGGAATGGTGCCGACCCTTCCCTGATTGTTAGGAGGACCAAAGTATCCGGACGTAATATTCTATTCATGCATAATGTGAAAAAAGAACATTGAAAAAAAAAAAAAAGGAGCTTCCAGTTTGTGTGATAATGTTGCCCTTGCTGTTCCTGCCACATGTCCACTCCCAGCCTCCCTCTTCTGTCTACAGCAGTCATTGATTGCTCGCCCGTAACGAACGCTCCAGTTCCTTTTTTTTTTCACCTCTGTTTTTCTCCTCTCTTACGTCACTGCATTACAACGACGTGTGTGTCAGTGTTTGACCATTTTGTTGCTTTCACGTTTTAGGTACATATTTTTTCTTTACTTGCAGTTAGTTCTGTGTTACACAATTTACTTTGAATAGCACGCTTCAAGTTTTTCCTCGATTTCTTGTGTTTCATCCACACGTTTTGCATGCATCTCAATTAACACGGACTTAACTGCAATAAATCAAGAAAATAGGTGAGTATTCTTACAGAGATTTATTCAACTGCCCTGCGTTAATCTTGCCACCACAATAAGTTTGTGACTTGATGATGCCAGCTTTGTTATGGGGGTTGGGAACGGCATTTCTTTGTGTGTAAATAATGATGATGATGATGATGATGATGATGATGATGATGATGATGAAGATGATGATGATGATGATGATGATGATGATAATAATAATATTAATAATAATAATGGTTAGGCACGGCATTGCTCTATATGTGTAAATAACACACACAGACACGTAGGCTGGAAAGGGGCCACTGCCGCTGAGGAGGCACAGACATGCATCACCAGAGTCCTGCTGGTGATGGTCATCCTGTTCTCCTCGGTCCACGCCTGTAGCTGCTCCAGAGTTGTCTACAGTGGCGAGCAATCCGGGTTCTTGTTGACCGGAACGCCCATGGTACAGTCGTCCACATGCTTCCAGCGATGAGGTGTGTGGGTGAGAACGTCGTTGATGAGCACGAGGACGCACACCAGACCCATCTTGGTGCCCTGAGGAACCCCACATGTCAGCTGTTAGAAAGCGGAGGCGAAGCCCTGAAAGCGGATGGCCTGCTGCCTCCCCGTAAGGAAGTCAGTGAGCCATGCTACCAGATTAAGGGGGAGACCCAGACTGATGGCCTTGTTTATTACAACAGTGTGGTCAACAAGATCAAAGGCTTTCCTCAAGTCCACAAAAGCAACAACTACAGAGGTGTTTCGTTTGTCCAGGTGGCTGTGGAGGAATTCCAGGAAGTTGACAAGGTAGTGAGAGGTGGACGTGGCTTTAATGTTTCCTAAATGTTTGTTGACAATACAGTTTCGAATTTTGGTGAAAGCCCAGTCGAACACGATATCTTCGCAAATAAAGCTGGGAATGGGGGTGATGGTGACTGGCATGAGGTCATTGAGTGACTGTGGACTGGGAATTTTGAGGATGGTGGTGACGTAAGATGTTGTTTTCCAGTCCACGGTGGAGTGTGTGTGTGTGTGTGTGTGTGTGTGTGTGTGTGTGTGTGTGTGTGTGTGTGTGTGTGTGTGTGCGTGCGTGCGTGCGTGCGTGCGTGCGTGCGTGCGTGCGTGCGTGCGTGCGTGCGTGCGTGCGTGCGTGCGTGTGTACTGATGTGGTATATGACAAATCCAACCGTCAGAACCTGTAATCAAACCTGAGCGGTGATGGAGTTTACTGAGGATGAGCACTCAATTACTGGCAACGGAGGTAGTGGTGGCGAATGTAGCGGATGTGGTAGTGCTAAACTGATACCTTTAACGCATTGGTGAATTAAAAAAAAAAAAAAACAACTCATATAACGAAAGAAGTTATGATTTAGCTATTCGTTCGGTGACTGGTCGTGCGCGTTGGCATCATTATTTCGTCACCTAATAGGAAATCTTAAATTAAAGGATCTTTATCATGTGGGTCGTGGCGGCGGGCAATTACTTACCTCATCCATCAGGTAAAGACACACATCCCCGAGGCGCTTTCTGTTGCATGTCTGGGTTCGAATGACCTTTAATAATACAAATATTCACAAGTTACCATCGCCCAACTAATATCTAATCGAGGGAGGTAGGACACGCATGGATGGCTACCTTAGTACTCGTGCATCACTGATTATGACAGTCAATCATGAATTAAACAACAGCGTTCTCTTGTTGCATGTTTCCAAGGCCACTAATTGCGTAACTTCTGGCTCATTCTGATTCATGATGCTCTGACTTACGCTGTTTGGCGGATAGGACTGCGTAATTGTATCGGAAACACATACACACACACACACACACACACACACACACACACACACGTTTACATAACACGGTAAGTTGTATATATCTTGTTTCATCTTATTATGTTTTTCCCTCATTTTTTTACATGACGCTACCAAAAGAAAAAAAAAATAATGAGTGGGGGGATGGGCGGCTTTCAATATCCCAACGTTTCATAGAAAATGATATACAAATACAATATCCTTTTGTAAAAGAAAATATTCCACAGGGGATACATACGATATTGTATTTTTTGCTTCGTAAGACCTTGTGTGATCCTCTCAGAACGTTGACTCGGATGGCGGCGGCGGCGGCGGCGGTAGTGGTGGTAGTGGTGGTGGTGGTGGTGGTTGAAGGAAATTGTGGACGTGCAAGGAGGAGGAAAGGAAAGGATAGGAAAAGACAGAAGATAAGAGAGGAAGAAAAGTGGAGGAACGTGCAAGATTCAACATATAAGTGTGTGTGTGTGTGTGTGTGTGTGTGTGTGTGTGTGTGTGTGTGTGTGTGTGACAAGGAAAGAGAGAGAAAGATGACTAATTTATTGCGTTTTTGCACCACAACAACGAGGTCATACAGCGGTGGACAATGAGATCTTAAAATTCGAAAATAATCACAACAAAATAAGATTAAAATAAAGTAAAATAAAATAAAATAAAATAAAATAGGCAACAAAAATTCTACAGTCTATTAAAAAATCTACATGCCTGGCATGTTTGTAATCTAATCAAGCTAAACTGAAATAGGTCCAGGACGTAGTAGATGGTACAAAGGTGCTACTGTTCATTCCAGGATTTTAATCCCCATCGCCACGCGGCTCAACAGTGTGAGAGTGGCCGAGTGATCAGCGCACAGAACACGTGAGGTTTATTTAGAGGAGCATTTTAGTGAGTAAACAGAACAAAAAAACAAGAATAATTAGTACACTGAGCTGCTGATGTAGTGGAATACTAAAAGGAGAAAATACTGATTACAAAAGGAAATATCAAATCTTTTCGTACAGACTCAAGATAGATGTATAAACGTGAAATACTTTGTAGATTAAAGATATTTGTACTGGAT